>NC_137034.1:16004220-16166720 GCF_032717465.1 Coenobita brevimanus
AACACGCTCGTGATTAAACATGCAGCATACTGTGCGTTAAAAAATTACACAAAGGATGATGAAATCATAGGCTATGTAACAATATATATATATATATATATATATATATATATATATATATATATATATATATATATATATATATATATATATATATATATATATCATGACGACATTCAGCGAGATGTCACTTAAATATAAACAGAATCCGACTGAGAGCCATGGGACCACTTGCATGTGGCACTCGCGCCGAGGCCTCTCTCAACGGCACGGCAGAGGAGGAAAGGGGGAGGTGGATGGCTGGGGGAGGGTTGAAGGAAGCGAAGAGCGGGAGGCGCAGAAAATCGGAGAGTGAGGGGATGCATAGGACGAGAAGGATAAAGGAGAAGGGGAGTGGGAGAGAAAGGTGGACATGTTGTGGAAGGAAGAGGGAAAGAAATGGGAGAGTGTGGGGAAACATTGGATGAGAAGAAGAAAGGACGGGGGGAGAAGAGATGGAGAAGGGTGGAGATTATTAGACGGATGAGAGGGAGAGAAGAAGACGGAAGGGAGATGGTGTTCATTTGGAGTACAAAAGGGAAGGAGGTACGAAAGGGAGGGAAAAGGGAAGGTGAAAGGAGGAATGGGAGGAAGATGGGAAAGACAAATATGAAAAAAGAAATTTAATAAAGGTCGAAGGAGGAATGAAAAGCTTGAAGCAGACAAGAGGAAAGGAAGAAGTAAGGAGAGAGAAGGGGAAGAAAGAGATTGAGAGGGTGGGGAGTGAGGAAGGAAAAGGGAGAATGAAAGGAAAAGAGATGAATGAAAGGGAGAGAGGGTGTAAAAATAAAGAGGAACGGCAGATGGGAGGAATATACAAAGGCAAGGAGACCGAATGGATATGAGAAACAATTAAAATGGCTGGTCTTGAGATTACCCTCCTTAGAGACACTTGGAGAAAGAGGAGGTACATGGAAGTGAGAGTAAGAAGCGAAGCGAGACTCGAAAACAAAGGAATCAAGAAAAATATCGCAGAAAACATACGTACAGAAGAATGATATAGAGAAAGTGAGGGACATGTGATGCACGTCACTTTTTTTTTTTTTTTTTTGCGCCAGGATGAGGCAGCAAGTTAAAGAAAAAATGAGGAAAGGGTGGATAGGGGAAGAGAAGAAAAATTGGGATGGGAAGATTTGAAGTTGGGTTAGTGGTAGAGAGAGATGGGTGACTGAAGGCTAAAGAGGAGACAGGAATGACAAGAAAGTGACTAAGAAGAATAAAGGAAAGGAGGGAGAGGAGAGAAATGAATGAATAATCAAGAGTTGACATGAAATAAAAATTCATGGGGGAGTCAGGAAGAAGATATAATGCATGATAACGTGAGTCAGTAAGAGAAGATCGATGGTGAAGAGAATATTTGAAAACCTCGAGGGCAGCAAGAGGAAAGCAAGTGACAGGAGAAAGATACGATAAGTTGTGAGAAAATAAAGTCAATTAGGCACTTGAGGTTTTCTCATTACTGTTTCCACAGGTCATAAAAATAAAATATGTCACCAGGAAGCATAGGCACAACCAGACGATAAATGATGGCTATACATGAATAAAACAAAATTTTAATACTCTCTAGCAGCGACGTGAGAGAAGGCAAAGGAGTAACTGAATGATTAGAGCTTACATCTTGGGGGAAGAAATAACACGGAAGTAAAGAGAGGAAATAGGTTAGAGGGGAGGAAGAGATGAATATTGAAAGAAAATGACAGGGCCTGAATACAGATAAAAATAGCTGACAGGCAATTACCAGTGAAAAGTGTTTTTTTTTTTTTTACATTTATTTAACTAATAAGATATTAAATTACAGTTATACAGTACAAGGACGAGAAGAGAGTTTGTGGCCATTTTAAGTGTATAGCTTGTAGGTATCGGTGACACGGGTAAAAATTCATTGGCAGCATTACGAAAGGAAACAGTTCAAAATTACGGCTTTAAGATTAGTCCTGTCGCTGTTTGATAAGCCATCGGTGACTACTGTATATCAAGCACTTCCATCTACAACAGTTACGCTTTTCTTCATGGGGTAATTTTTAACAGGCATTGGGTATTAACGGAAAACTATGTTGCTTAATATGTGTTAATGAAACCATTTGCTGGTAATGAAAGAGTGGAAACGATCTGATACAGAAGAGAGTTAGGATAATCCAGTATTCAGGTAGAGGGAAATGATGCAAATAGAATGCACTGTACTATGGGAACGTTAAAGAAGCGGAGGCATTTTCATGTTTCCACACCCTTACAGTTGAATGGCTGACGTAATGTGCAGTGTGTATAGGAAAGGTCATACCACTGTCATTCTTTACTGCACTTACATTCACTAAACTTAGCTTTTATTTTTATTGTTATTAACTTCATACCACCCTTTACTACAAGTGCATCATTTGCCCTATAGTATGAGTGCATTACTTCTTGATACAGGACAAATGAACAACTAAATCTGCTGTTCATGAAAGTAGCAGAAATGAATGACTGTTATAAATTTCTTCATCCGTGGCTACCCAAGGTTTCATTCAATCATGGCACTGCAGTGAAGACGAGAGAGTGGCCCAGTTTTGTATAGCTAAAATTAATGGGGTATATTGATAAGCCTTGGTGAGTAAGGGGGATGGATGATAGGGAGAGGAATGTACCAAAGCAGTTACAATAAAAGGATATCGAGAAAATGAAAGAAAAGAAAACCAATCAGAAATTATCCTTTAGTTGTTGCTGAAGTCTGTTGAAAAGAAATAGACTTCTGAAAACATTGTGCCTTAAAAAAAAAAAATGACACAAGTAAACGCAAAGTGAAAAGCAAAGGAAAAATAAATGAAGTTCTAGTACTAAGCTAAACACAAAGACACCCACCCACGAGAACAAGCAATTTTACATATAGAGATAAGCACATCGCCCACCCCCATTTCCCCCGCACAGAACATGTATAACCCTTATGGTGACTCTGAAATACTGAAAATATATATCAAAATAATTTGAAGAGAGAGAGAGAGAGAGAGAGAGAGAGAGAGAGAGAGAGAGAAAACACTTGAACTGGCACCATAAAAGAGACAAAAGAGGGTCAGGAGCAAGAACAAAGAGATCTAAGTCACCCTTGCCACATAAAAGTCAACAACAAGGGTAAAATATTCACATGGTTACAATGGGTTTCTTCTCGTGACTCTATTTCTGTAGGAAGGAAAGGACACGTGGGATTATTATGTTCTCTGCTATGCAGGTAACTCTTGCCAAAACCCATCTTAGTTATGCAATGCACTAACCACAAATGTATTCTCTACTAACTAAGATTTTCTTAAAGACAGGCCAGAGACATAAAAAGATTCAATGGTCTCTCATTCTTTATATGATGGGTATAGCAAGAAAATGGCCGCATTTATGTACTGGTTCAACTACCGGAACTACAGTATGTGTGTGTGTGTGTGTGTGTGTGTGTGTGTGTGTGTGTGTGTGTGTGTGTGTGTGTGTGTGTGTGTGTGTGTGTGTGTGTGTGTCAGACAGACAGACAGACAGAGAGGTGCCTGTGTGTGTACTCATTTAATAGTGCAATGTTCTTTGCACTTGAAGTATTCCTCCTCCCCTCTGTATCTGTTAACTTTTCCACAGTGACTACCAGTTCTATCATGTCCCTTGCATAAAATCTACTCATTGATTCTTTCTTTACCCTAAATGCTTTTTATCATATATTCTTAAAAAAAATGATCCACTGATCCATTTGAGGCACCTCTATCGTCCCCTATATCCTCCTCACAGTCAAGCACCCTCTTCTCTGACCCCAGCTCACCTCACTACACTACCATGCACCTCTCCAGACCCCACCTCACCCCAGCAAACAGCCAAGCACCTTCCCTGACCCCACCTCACTTCACCACACAGCCAAGCACCTTCCCTGACCCCACCTCACCTCAATACACAGTCAAGCACCTCCCCTGACCCCACCTCACTTCACTACACAGCCAAGCACTTCCCCTGACCCCACCTCACCTCACAACACAGCCAAACACCTCCCTTGACCCCACCTCATCTCACAACACAGGCAAGCATCTACCCTGACCCCACCTCACCTCACTACACAGCCAAACACCTCCCCTGACCCCACCTCACTTCACTACACAGCCAAGCACCTCCCCTGACCCCACCTCACCTCACTACACAGCCAAACACCTCCCCTAACGCCACCTCACCTCACCACACAGCCAAGCATCTCCCCTGACCCCATCTCATCTCAGCACACAGGCTTCCCCTTCCCCCACCACCTTTGTAATGCGATATCCAATAAAGTCCATGTTCGATTGTCCAGCCTAATCTAAGAGGGACGACCCACACTCTTGCTAGGACGGATCAATCTTGTGGGGGCTCCGCAACTTTATAACTGTCCTTGTCTGTTATTCCTGCTTCCTCCTGACTATTTGTTGTGTAGCTTCAGGAGGACAATTTATCAATATACCTAGCCTGCTTCCCTTAAAGGAAGGGGGGTAGCCGAGACAGGATGACACACACCCAATTTACTCATCCACAAAAGAAGTAGAGACGAAATATACTGTCTATCTTATATACAGGCAGGTGCCGCCAAATCGCCTCCATGTTGCTCTCTCCTCTGCTATTTGGCTGCCCTCCCTCCTACTTTCACTCTCTCTTCTCATTTCTTTCTACTCCTTCTCTCCATCTCCTCCTCCGTCTTCCCCTCTCCCTCTCCCCCTCCACCTCACTCACATGCACTCTTCTAGCTAATCTCTCATTGTCCATCCTCTTCACGTGGCCATACCAACTCAGAGAATATCTCTTAACTTATTCAGTCACACTTAAATCAGCACCACAGCGTTCCTTCACTTGCTCATTTGTTCGTCTGTATCTGCATGTAACTCCATGTGCTCCTCTCAAATGACTACTTTCTACTGCTCTCACTCTTAACATGTGTCCTTCCAGCAGGGTCCAAGTTTCACTTCAATACGTTACAATGGGGATCACGATACTTTTAAGCAGCGACTTTTTTCTTTTTGTACTGTCATATTCGCTCTCCAGTTTCTTTTTCATTGTTTTCAATGAACCAGCAACTTTTCCTCCCTGCTGCACTCATCCATGCACATCATCCTCTACTGTAAATATCCATTCTTAGTCATTACATTACCTAAATATTTTAATACACTCACATTCTCCATTTCTTGACCATCCAGCCTCACTGCGCATTCTGTGACTATATTAGTCTCAAGGACCACAAGTTTGCTGCTACCTACATTCACTTACATTTACTTTAAGATTTCATTTCCTACATACACTCCCAAACTCATTCACCAAGCCTCGCAACTCCAGTTCATCTTCACTTGACAGTACAATACCATCAGCAAACAACAGCACAAGAAATTTCCACATCCTACTCTCTCTCTCTCTCTCTCTCTCTCTCTCTCTCTCTCTCTCTCTCTCTCTCTCTCTCTCTCTCTCTCTCTCACACACACACACACACACACACACACACGCACACACACACACATACTCCAACACAGAACAGATTAATGATGCCAATACCACGCGTTTAATCCGCAAATTGCCAAATATAGTTTGGCAAGATACAACGATATATCATAAATACCGCATGCAGTATCGTTCATTACACTGATTCTAAACGAGACACCCAAGGCATATCACAATACAAACGTTTTGGTATCAGCGACCCAGACTTTCAAATTATTTATAAAAAGAAAGAAAACAAAAGAAAGGTTTCCAGGCATCTCGAAGTGAACTTCGTATTTATTACCTCGCCCGGACGGAGTCAGGCTATGTATTGTATTTTGGTCGACTTTTGTTTCTTTGTGAATTTGTTTGTTAGCAACATTACGGAATAAAGGCTGATTGAAATTGCATGAAAGTTTAAGTATTATTGGGCACTGGTCCCAAAAGAAAGTGATAATATTTTGGAGGTAACCGACTAACCCTAAAATGTCAGAATCAAGATCATGGATTTTCAGAGGGCTATAACTTGAGATCAGTTGAAGATACAGATATTTACTATTATCAGCATACAGAAACTCCCATATGGGCTTTCATTTGGCACTAAGACCTTTGATCTTGAGTGACCCTGAAAGGTCATACTCAAGGTCACGGATATTCTGGGGGCTACAACTCGAAACTGGTTTAAGATTTAGATGTTTACTGTTACCAAGATATAGGAAGTCTCATATGGGCTTTCATTTGCCACAGTAAACTCTGACCCTGAATGACCTTGAAAGGTTAAGTGAAAGATCACGGATTTTTGGGAGGACTATAACTTGAAAACGGTTGAAAGTAAAATAACTGTTGTCAGGCTAGGTTTCTTGTGCCTGGCACCACTTGTTAATTCATGTATTTATTTATTTGCATATTTTCTACACGCTTGGAAAGGGGATTTTTTTTTTTTTTTTGAGACGGCTTCTTTAACTTTCTTGGTAAGTTTTTCCTTTTTTTTTTGTTTTTTTTTTTTTTTTTTTTGCTGACCTCAAATTTTTATGGTTTTTGTTTGATATTAAATAAGATTGTGTGGAACATGTGGCGTCATCTTCTGGCGTGGAGTTGGATACACTTTTTGGGGAGGGCTATCGACCACTGGCCCGAAGGTAAAAGTCATTACGCCAAACTTTTTTTTTTTTTTAATGTAATATTGTCAGCTTTTTATATATCTTCTTAAATGATAGCATTAACTAGTTAATAATGAAAAACAAAACTTAATCTAATAACATAATACTGATAAACCTAACTTATAAATCGCTGCCGTACATTAAAGCCAAAAGATACCAATAATTAAACTAAGCTTAATAGTTACATCATGCTTACATTAATGTGTAAAATACATCGGCCAACAGAGCATCATTGACTGCAAAAGTGCAATTCCTTCCTACATTACACACCTACACTCATCACCTGCTGACTGTCAGGCGAGGCATATGTATTAATATAGGGAACATCTGTATATGAAAGAGAAACAGAGGAGTCAGCAACTATTCCATTTACATCAACTGTCGACCCTAAGTAAGAAATCTAAACAGACGCAAAACATTTACATGTGTACAAAACTATGCATAAAAACTACACAAGGCCGGTGTGGGTAAAAAGGAAGGACTGTAGAGGCACTGACGTCTTAAAGTAAATGGGACAGAAAACTCCAAGACGTAGGATCCGACTTAGAACAAGGGAGCAAAAGGTCATTGCTCAGTTTCTCTCTCTCTCTCTCTCTCTCTCTCTCTCTCTCTCTCTCTCTCTCTCTCTCCATCCCCCCGTAAAAAAAAAAAAAAAAAAAAAAAAACAGAGTACATTGGCCCTCCGTCAAAAGGAATAGCAGGAGACACTGAAATAAGTAAGATACAATGAAGAGTTAAGAGCGCGACAGGTTGTGCAGAAGGACCAGAAACCTAACACACATACACACACACACACACACACACACACACACACACACACACACACACACATAGAAAGAGAGAGGGAGAGCAGAGGGAAGAACTCCTTTAATGAAGAGGTTAATTGGTGCTATATCTAAACCTTTCAGGCTGAAAAGTTTATCCGAAAATGAATATAATCAACTAGAGAGAGCAAAACTACGTCAGAAAATAAATCGTTGGGTGGAAGAGGTTAAGGATGTCTCTACCGTCTCTTCCTTCTAAATATACTGTACATTCTGGCTCTTAAATAGCGCTCCTCTAAAACTCATCTTGCTGTACCTTATGTGTTGCGGGAACGGCTGAGTATGCTGGTGTGGCCGTGAACGTAGCAGTAGGGGTTGGAAATGAATAAACGCTGCAGGATAGGCATTGATAACATTAAATGAGCCGTCCCCGCACGACAAGAGTAATTGCCCAGCGAAGGGGAGGAGGAGCGTTAAAATTATATGGACCACACCGTACTTATGTTTTGGACTAAGTGATATTCTCCTGCGTGTTATTTAATGTAACTAGAGTGTTATAAACTATCAGTAACGTGCAGTAAGAGTTGCTACGGAACCTCTAGACCCGTGCAGAATACCGTAAAACTTTAAGAATCTGAGCTGTGAGTAGGGGTAGAACTCAGGAGGATGGTGAGCATGGTAACAGGTAAGATACTGAGAGATTCCCAAGATCAGAGACAGATAAACAAGTTAATTCGGTAAGTGGGTAGGAAGGGAGATCAAAGTTACTACGTAGGTGGAAAAGAAGGTGAGAGGATGGACAAGTCGAGAAGAGAAGCTGGTATGCAATGAGATATGAGAAAAGGAAGGGTTGTAAATGATGAAGGGATATATGCAGGTGTATAAGTAGGTAAATGTGTGTGTGTGTGGAGGGGTGTAAGTAGGTAAATGTGTGTGTGTGTGGAGGGGTGTAAGTAGGTAAATGTGTGTGTGTGTGTGTGTGTGTGTGTGTGTGTGTGTGTGTGTGTGTAGAGAGAGAGAGAGAACGTCGCGTCAATGCTACATATTTTTTTATGCGAGGAAGAAGGAACCAAATGCCAGGAGCCCCCAATTACTGTTCCTTCCAAGAGAAAAACTAAATGCAAGAGAGAGCCAAATTCAAGATCCGATCATTTCGAGATGCCTGGACACACTGCGTTTGAAAGACCGGAGATCGTAGGAAGCAGGGAATACAGACAGAGGGAGACAGTTCCAGAGTTGACCTGTTGCATAAATGAAGGACTGGGAGAAACGGTTAACTCTTGCATTAGAGAGTTGGACAGAAAAGAGATGAGAGTCTGCTGCTGGACGGGTGCTACACGCCCCTCATAGAGGTGGAGGAATGCATGCAAACAGTTCAGAGGAGCAGTGACCATTGAAGTAGCGATAGAAAAGAGATAAAGATGCATCAGTGGGACAAAGAGACAGAGATTGAATGACGTCAGTAAGAGAAGGAGAGTTAATGAGACGAAAAGCCTTTGACTCCACCCTATTGAGAAGAGCTGTATGTAGGGAGCCTCCTCGCATGAGAGTTGTACTCTAAACAGGGGAGAATAAAATCCCTGTATAGAGTCAACACTTGTGCAGGGGTAAAGAAGGAACGGAATCGGCTTAGCACACCTAATCTCTCGGAAGCAGATATGACAAGAGATGTAATATGATCTTTCCAAGATAAGTCCCGAGTAAATGAAACCCCAAGCATGTTCAAGGATGATGCAGGATTAAGCTGAGTATTATTAAACATTAGTGGGTACTCCTGTGGAAGATTTTGTCGGGTTGATAGGTGTAAAAATTGAGTCTTTGATGCATTAAAAATAACCAAATTATTTTTATCCCAGTCAGAGATACGAGCCAAGTCAGACATTACGTGTGCCATAGCCTCATCCCTTGTTTGTTGAAGTAACTGCTGAGATGGACGTTGCGGGAACCGAATGAAAAGGTGAAGGGGGGAGTCATCAGCGCATGAGTGGATAGGGTTAGATGTCCAGCTTAGGTCATTGATGAATAAAAGGAAGAGAGTTGGTGATAGGACAGAGCCCTCAGGAACACAACTGTTGATAGATCTAGGAGAAGAACGATGGCCGTCTACAACAGCGGCTATAGAACGACCAGAAAGGAAGCTAGAGATGAAGGCACAAACAGAAGGACAGAAACCGTATGAGGGCAGTTTGGAAATTAAAGATTTATGCCAGACTTGATCGAAAGCCTTTGAGATGTGAAGTGCAATGGCAAAGCTTTCGCAAAAGTCCCGAAAAGAGGATGACCAGGAGTCTGAAAGGTAGGTGAGAAGATCGCCAGTGGAGCCTCCCTGACGGAACCCATACTGACGATCAGAAAGAAGGTTGTGATAGGAAAGATGCTGTAAAATTTTTCTATTAAGATTTGACTCGAAAACTTGAGATACAGGATGTTAGAGCATTTCGACGATAGTTAGAGGGTTGGGAATGGTCACCCTTCTTTGGGACTGGCTGCATGAGAGCAAACTTCCAGCAAGAAGGAAAAGTACAAGTTGACAGACAAAGGCGAAAGAGTTTGCCTAGGCAGGGTGTAAGCACAGAAGCACAGTTCTTGAAAAACAACAAGAGGAACTCCATCAGGCCCATATGCCTTATTAGTATTGAGGCCTGTGATGGAAGAAAATCCATAAGCTGAAGAAATTTTAATGTCAGCCATGAGGAAGTCAGAGGGGGAAGTGATGGAGGAATAGCACCGGCATCGTCTAAGTTGGAATTGGAGGAGAAAGTCTGTGCGAAGAGATCTGCTTCATCAAGCTTACTGATATCATTCAAGACATCAGTTTGCAATAACGCCAACATCATTTATATCCAAATACTGAGATTGCATAATGTAAACAAAATTCAGAAAATCTGGGCGATACAGAAGTCAATTAGAGCAGGGGTCGGCAACCCTAGGCACGCGTGCCATGAAGTGCTATACAATGGCACTCAACGTGATCCAGTGTAACAAAGAAAATATTGAAAATGCAAAGAGAGAGAGAGAGAGAGAGAGAAGTGGGCACTCCTTTCTTACTAAATCTTCTACAGTGTTAAAAAATCTTACCTGACAAGCAGTGGCGAAAAAATTGGCATTAATTATAAATTGGCACACCATGTTCAAAAGGTTGCCGACCCCTGAATTAGAGGATAATTACGGTTAGTGTTGTTTCTTGTAAGAACATATTAAGGTTTTTCTATCACTTGTTCGTCTCATTTGGACTCAAAATGGCTTTGTGTCTCACGCTCCCTTCTTACAAACCTCTTTCACCTGCTGCCCAAACTCACAACCACCCTCTCTCTTCCACCACTTCCCCACTCATATCCACCCTCTCCCTTCCACCACTACCCCACCCACACCCACCCTCTCCTTTCCACCACTACCACACCCACACCCACTCTCTTCCTTCCACAACTACCCCATCCATACCCACCCTCTCCCATCCACCACTTGCCCATCAACACCCACCCTCTCCCGTCCACAACTACCCCACCCACACCCAAACTCTCCCTTCCACAAGTACCCCACCCACACCCATCCTCTCCCTTCCACAACTACCCCACCCAAACCCACCCTCTCCCTTCCACCACTCCCCCACCGACACCTGCACGCTCCCTCACCATCGCTCTTCACCCGCACTCACTCCCCCTGATCGTAATTCCACCCGCACCCACCGCCCTTTCCCTTCCACCATCCTCTCCTCCTCCTCCTCCTTTTCCTTCACCTCCTCCTCCTCCACCACCTCACCCTACCTCTTTCATCCCATTCCTCTCTTTCATCAGTAAATTCTCTCTTCTTCACTCCACCCTTTCTCTCCCACTATTCCCTCACCTCCACGGTCCACCTATCATTCCACCATCCAGCCTTGTCATTTCGTCTTACTCGTTTCACTTTCACTGACTCGTCTTTTTCCCCTTCTCTGTCTGTCTGTCTGTCTGTCTGTCTGTCTGTCTGTCTGTCTGTCTGTCTGTCTCTGTCTGTTTCTCCCTCTCTCTCTCTCTCTCTCTCTCTCTCTCTCTCTCTCTCTCTCTCAATACCGTGGCAATTTTCCAGGGCAGTACATTTTTCTACGCGCTCTTTCATCCTCAAAACTGCGCCGTCACAGATGTTGTAAACCTTCGAATACCCAATGAGTACATAAGACAAAACTGTGGACTCGATTATAAAAGCGTTATTTTATGGCAAATTGATGGTGGCAGGAAAAGGCAGCCGTATTAGACATATTATAATTTAAATCTCCCGGAAATATTAAGGACTAAGTAAAAACTCAGAAGGAAGAGAGAAAGAGAAGGTTCCAGTGCTTTATTCGTCTTTCAATGGCTTGACCATGAACATGGAATGTGTGTGTGTGTGTGTGTGTGTGTGTGTGTGTGTGTGTGTGTGTGTGTGTGTGTGTGTGTGTGTGTGTGCCAATCTTATAAAAGTATCTCAGTTTTAATCAGACTTTAACCAAATTTTACGGAAGAGTTGTGACGCAGACAAAAAAGTACAACTATTTTTTTCATATATAAAACAATAGCATAAAGGTCATGATTTATGATCTAGGTCAAACTTTAACCTCACATATTCAGTCCAGTTTTGATTTTGGGAAAGGCCTGAGGGTGAGGCAAGAATGAATGGTTCATCCTTTTTAGAACAATCAGTCGAAGGACAAGGTCGTGGGGCAAGATCAAAGTTTGCCCCTTGTGTGTTCAAACAGTTTTATTAGTCATACTTTAAATTTGATGGAAGGGTTGATGATCATCCAAGAGGAAAGTCTACAAATTTTTGGAACATTAAGTCTAATCGAAAAGCTTTTCTCCAATTTAATCCCAACTTTGTGGAAGGATTGTGGATAAAGCAATAATAAAAGGATTACATTTTTAGAATGATCAGTCAAAGGTATAGTTACAGAGAAGGTCAAATTCAAAGGTCACTGGGAAGGTCATCTCTCACAGGTTTGATTTGCCTATAACCAAATTTGGTGGAAGGGTTAAGGGTCAGGATAAAACGAATGGACTGTTTTGAGAACTAGCACTCAAAGGTCAAGATCACAAGGCTGGGCCAAACTCTGACTCCTGTCTCTGTGTCTGAACTAAATAGTTAAAATAGTTTTGAACTAGTTTTGATCAATCTTGATGGATGAGTTGATCACCCAAGAGGCTGGCCTATTGTTTTCTGAACAATAGGTCAGTTCTCAATGTTAAATGATAAGGTCTAATTACACAACATTTATCAGATGTAAACTATACTTTATGGAAGGGTTCAAAAATTCGATATTCAGGACTATCAGTGAAAGGTCAGTGTCACAGGGTAAGGTCAAAGGTCAAGGTCACTAGGCAAAGTCAGCTCGAACAGTTTTGATCTGACTGAACCAAAGTCAGTGGAAGGGTTTAGGTCTCGGAAGGAACTAAGTTATTTTTTAAGAGTAATTGTCGTAAGCCAAGGTCTCAGGGCAAAGTCAAATATTCGGCCTTTAGACCAGTTGGCGGGCGTGAGTGTTGCCTTCTGTGATGGCTTCCCCATCTCGTATATTTAGTCAATGTGCAAAGCGGATGAACAACGAAGAGATGGAAAGAGAGAATAGTAGAGTGGATGACAGACTGTGTTATGTAGAGAGAAGAGGGTTTGATACATAGTAGGAATGGAATTAAGAAATTCTTTGTCTATGTCAGCCTCTCTCAGGATGCAACATTAGGCAACAAAGAGATGGTAATGCAGAAGTAGTAAAAAAAAAAAAAAAATACTGCCTGCGCTAACGGGGGTATTTGTAAAGACAACAACATAACTGTATATATCACCGAGATATACAGTAGTAATGATTCAGCAAGGGATTTAACAGTAGAAATATAATCGTCTCTCTCTCTTCACAGCCACTGATCCACCACGTCATCACGGCTCCTGTCACTCGCATACAAACCGTAGTCCTTGTACCCATTCCACGGTCCTTCAACCAGTCCCTTCCACTGATCGCCTCACTGATTCACCGTTGTCACTGCAACTTTTACAACAGAATAGGTCTTTTTACAAACTGCCTTCTCCCTTCAAGGTAACTAACATTCGATTTCTAGAATATAATAGTAAACTATCTTACGGACTGTGAAACCAGCAGCTATAGTTTGAATTAAACATGAATATACTTTTCACATTTCGCAAGGTGAGAGACAGCGACTACTTTGGAGCCTGAATGTACCCAACAGTGATAGCATTGATCAGGTATTTTTTTCCTTGGTACTGAAATTCGAATCAGGTTCGATATCACATTTCCACTTCACTCGAATACTGCAAAAGGTGAATGAAATGAGGTCACAGGTAAATGTCTGGTAAAGAGCAATATGTGTGTCACAATACCTGAGGGCGGCGCGGAATGAGTGGGCATTAGGATGGGAAACGACTGATTTCTCTCGATGACCTACCGCTCCCTACTGCCTCGCTGGCAGTAGAGGCACGCTGGGCTACTCTCAGAAAATGGGAGCTTTATCCGGAACCAGGAAGAGGAACATATAGAGTGGGAGAGATGGGGGAGCTAGCACCTAATGCTCTTTTTACCCCTATATTTCTGCTGTTCACATACCATTAAATTCTGCATGCATAATTCTACAGCACCTCTTGATAACATCTATATGTCCCCGTTGCTTCTGTTCCAACACATCACATCTTTGCGTACCCCTTTTCATTCATGGTCCAGTTCCCTAATAAATCTACTCGACCATTTACATCCCAACACATCGCTCACTCCATTTCCCTAAAATTTCTTCATTTTCTCTTGTTTCCGTTCCAACAACCATACTGTCTCCCTTTGCTTCTGCCCAAGCACATCGCACTTGTACGCATCCCTCTCATTCACAGTTCACTTTCTAAAAGAGAATATTTCCATCCTCTTGAGGACAATTACTTTTCCATTAGCTTCATAAAATCTTAAGGCGGTAGCAAGAAAAGTCGTGATTGTAGTAAAAAGAAACAAAACTTTACACCTCACCGACTGGTACCCTTACCTCGGGATCAATGGATTAGCAGCGATGTTACTGCAGTATTGCTTCATGGAGATACTACTGTTGAAACTGTGATGAACTCTGAATTTTCGATAAATACCCTCTGAATACTGCATTCATTAAGACATCTGTTAGTACACCATTCTCAGTCTACCATTAAGTGAAACTTTACTCACCAGTCTCAGGATTTTCATATTTGTGTATTCAAGACTGCATGTAGAGCTGGCCACATATGAACCTGAGACAACATAAGTGTATAGGTTAGGTCTGTCATTTTCTGCACATGACACACATGACATACTTTTTTTTTTCTTTGTGGCAGCAACATATTAGGACTGGTTTGTCAAAAATTACACGAGATGGCCAAGTAACTGTGATGCATGAATGTCAAAAGGTGTAGTGACCCCAGCTTCAGATACTATCCCAGGTACATTATTTGGCAAAGTGTATCCTCTTCTCTCACGGGCCAAATCTGACTGCCATACACACATCTTTCGAGCAGTACCCCTGACATGAAAGCACAGCTCTTCATGGTCTGGAGAGGCAACAGTTTAATAAATAGCATCCAGCAACTTCTCATTCTAAGACTGGAGTTAGCCTCTACTCTTTCCCTCGCACTCATCATGTCCCTCATATGCAATCCTCCTTCACTCATTCCAGGCGGTTGTCTCCCCATTCAACGTTTCCAATCAGTCGTCAAGAACCAGGATACCCCAACATATCACATATTTTGATGACCCATTGCAACAAGTGGAAATCTTGAGTGGGAGAGACACAGGTTAGAGCTTCAATTCTTTATTTTCTTCAACGTACCTGGCTACACAGAGCCCAAACTCTCTGAAGATGGGTTCCCTTTAGCCTGGAACGTTAGAGAAAATAAAGAATCCAAGCTCTAACCTGCGTCTCTCTCTCACCCAACATTTCCAAACCGTATACCGAAAATTTGTCATAGTTTGGAGTCCACCTCTAACACCGCTGCCTCTATAGGCAGACGTAGCCGAGGATGTAAGTCTATAGAGAGGGTTATCTTGTTGTTCATCGATGGGAGAGACATCAGGAGAGAGTAATGGTGAGGCGTGTAGATATCAGTGTAGGCCTTCTCTGTTCCGTTATCCTCTTCGTATTTTAAGTGGGATGATGAAATAGGCAGATTTGGGTCGGTGGAGTTTATTGTGAGACAGTTACTTGAATAAAAGTTAAGAGCTTGGCTTGACCCGTGTAGCCTATGTTTAGTAGCAGTTTATGCTAGCTGCTGTCCTCCTACTTTACTCTCACTCTCCTACTCCCTATTGCTCTCTCCTTGTCTAACTCTTGTTCTCTCCTGTCCCACTCTGTCTGACTTGTTCTGCTAACTTTCCAACATGTGATATCACTTATATCTCCCTCTAGCTTCTGGCTAAAGTGTGTGGGCGTACTTGTGCTTACATTTGTGCGTGTGTGTGTGTCGATTATCATTCCGGCGCATGATCAGGGGTGTTTGGCATTCTTGATTCGTCTAGGCAAGGGGATGTGTTCTCTAACTATTCCTGGAGAACTCAGACATAACTATCTGTTTTACATATTGTTACCTATAGGTATACAGTTACATACCGTAGTTACACGTAGTATTGCGTTACATTATGCCTACATATCGCTCGGTCATGCCCACTGTCGTACCAACAACAGTCATAATGTATTAATACATATATATACACATCACAATTAATTTGCAAGTTAGTTAAGTGAAGTACATACTGTAAAAGTTAAATAATTGCGGTAATGTAGTGATTATAAATGTAGTAATATAACTAACATAATAAAATGGTACATGTATTTTAGATATATAAATATAATAATAATATTAAAATAATACAATTGCAAGTCTACTGTAGTCAGTTATGCAATATATATGAGAAGGACTTGCTGTATATATTTAAATATTAATGAGACACAGAATAGTATAATTAAAGTAAGCCTATATTATGTGGCTCATATTTTGTTATTTTATATAACAAATATATATATACAGTATTTACGGTATTTACACAGTTTGTCTCACTTGTACAGAACAGTTCTTAAACACTGATTTCAGGTTAGCAATCCTTGCATGCATTCTGTGCAAGGCCAGAAGTAATATAGGAAATATGATGGAGAAAATTACAAAAATGACTGGAGCTGGGCTGTATACATAATATGGGTGGAACATAATCCTACTGTATTCTTCCCAAGGTTGTATTGTCTGATTTATCAGTTGCATGGTTTCATACTTGGGTGAAGTCAACTTAATGTGTGCATTTACATTTAAGTTTATCTTAGGCAATGGCAGGAAGTATTTGTGTGTGTGGTTGAGAATGGCATAATGGTTTTTAGTGGGCAAGGTGGATAGTGTAGGTGTCAGGACTGCATAGTAATCTGGTGAGATGTATAAACCAGACGCTGATGTATGGGCTGCAGGTGTGTCTGCGCAAGTCACAAAAACTGATGTATTTTGAGTGAAGTAGAAGAACAGTGAATGTCCAATGCGTTGATGATGGATGAGTTTATCTGGAGCGAATGTGAAGTTGCAATGATGAGGGATGTCATGATCTCTGATGATAGCCATTTCACAAGGGACTGTCTCAGCTGGCTGAAACGTGAAGATGTACGCAGGACAAAGATGAAATGCATGTAATGATGTGCGACATTGGTGTTCATTTGTTGTTTCACTAGTGAAAGTTACAGCGTCCTGTTTCTTGGAGACCATGATGACTTTTGATATTCACGGTGACTAATGAGTCATCTTTCTTAGAAGGAAAGGGGTATATGTGATAGACTGTGAAAAAATCATCTGTTACGAAAGGTACATGAAACACTATTGATGTGAGTGTGCAACTCTGTGCTCTGGCACATAGATTGGTTGTGTATCCCGTTTAACGCTAATATGATTTTGGATTAGATTTGTACAAGCTAAGTTTTCACCAGGTAATGTGACAGCTTGTCGGTGTTTCTGCAGTACATTTAATAAATCATTTTCCACATGGGAGGGACACCAGGAGAGAGTAATGGTGAGGCGTGTAGGAGATATCAGTGTGGGCCTTCTCTGTTCCGTTATTCTCTTCGTATTTTAAGTGGGATGGTGAAATAGGTAGATTTGGGTAGGTAGAGTTTATTGTGAGACAGTTACTTGAATAAAAGTTAAGAGCTTGGCGTGACCCTTGTCGCCTATGGTTAGTAGCAGTTTATGCTAGCTGTTGCCTCCTAGTTTACTCTCACTCTCCTACCCTCTATCGCTCTCTGTTCTCTCCTGTCCTGCTCTGTCTGACTTGTTCTACTAACTTTCGTACATGTGATATCGGTCTTATATCTCCCTCTAGCTTCTAGCTAAAGTGTGTGGGCGTACGTGTGCGTACGTTTGTGCGTGTGTCAATCATATTTCCGGCGCATGATCAGGGGTGTTTGGCATTCTTGTTTCGTCTAGACAAGGGGATGTGTTATCTAACTTTTCCTGGAGAACTCAGACATAACTACCTGTTTTATATATTGTTACCTATAGGTATACAGCTACATACCGTGGTTACATATAGTACTGCATTATAACGTATTATGCCTACACTTCTAATGTTGATCCATTTATTACAAGTTGTACACAGAAATCCCCCCAACTCCCTTTCCAAACACAGTACAGACACATACATTACTTCACTAGATTACCAGACATTCACACCTTTATTCTCCAAGCAGTAACCTTTATTTCCTTTGCTTCCATCCCTTCCTTCCAACTCTCCATCTTCACTCTGGCCTCCTCCATGCTTTCAACAATCAAATTCATTCATCTTAAGCTCCTGCGGTAATGTTCTGTGGTGGAAGCTAATATCAGTCCACTTCCTTACGATAAATAAAGGGAGAGTGAACACTGTCTTTTGAAACCTAGTGATGCGCTCTTCGAAACCCAGCAAACTTTTCGGGATAATGTGTAAGAGTTTCATAATTGTTCGCCTTAGAAGTGTAGCGATACTCCTGACAGCAACTGTACCTTGTAAGAGGCAATAACTTTTTCTTCCTCGTTCCAGCTTATTTTAGTTTCTCGTGGCTGCACCAGTCACCCAAACCCTCTGCCTTAACATGTAAATCCCCCGACACACAAATCTACCGTAACTGTAAGACCGGTATTCTCTTCAAGCAAAGAAGCTCTCTAACACCTTCTCCCAAAAGATTTATTTTGTTCATTACTGTACTCTGCTGTGTTTCATAATACCATCCAGTATCGCCGTATTCTGCATAAATAAGGTAAAAAAAAAAAAGACACTAACCACTCTTATCGAAAAATAAATCGCCAAGGAAGAGGTGTTAGGATGCTTCGTTAACCGACGAGAATACGAGCCTTGGGTTAAGACGGTAGTGGGGTAAGGAGTTTTTTTCTGCCCACCACAATTCCCTCAAGATGAGAAAATGATGGAAGTTAAAATGAAGCAATAAACACGGTATCTTACCTGAACTGGATAATTAAGAGAGTTACACTTGCTTACTACAAGATGTCCTCCTTATAAACTAAAAATCTTTTGGTTGTAGCAATATTATACAGCACGATGCATCACCATACTGAAAGGGTTAAGTGGGTGAAGGATGACTAACAGAAGGAGGGAGAAACAGGATGATAGGGTGAGGACAGAGACAGAAGACAAGGACAGAGACAAAAGACAAGGACAGAGACAGAAGACAACGATAGAGGCTGAAGACAAGGACAGGGATAAAACAAGGACAGAGAGATAAGACAAGGACCGCCTGAGGACAAGGAAAGATAGAAGACAGGGACAGATAAAGAAGACAAGGGCAAAGATGACAAGGACTGAGATAGAAAACAAGGACAGAGACAGAGAACAAGGACAGATAGGAGACAAGGACAGAGACAGAAAACAAGGACAGATAGGAGACAAGGACAGAGACAGAAGACATGGACAGAGACAGAAGACATGGACAGAGACAGAAGACATGGACAGAGACAGAAGACATGGACAGAGACAGAAGACATGGACAGAGACAGAAGACGAAAAGGAGCCAAACGTGAGAAGAGACTAGAATCTATAAGAAAGGAAGAAAAAATGGAGAAGAGAATGAGAATCAGTGAGAACGAAGACAGGAATCAGTGACAAACAGAGTGAGGTCAGGGTGAAATTACTTAAGGTTGAGAAAAGAAAACTGATACTTAGAAAGAAGATGTAAAAAGGAAAATCGATGGAAGAAAAGAAAAACGGAGACCAGATTCACTTTACGTCTGGAACTGGAAAGGTATATCTAATATACTATAGTAGTAGCCGTGTGTGTGTGTGTGTGTGTGTGTGTGTGTGTGTGTGTGTGTGTGTGTGTGTGTGTGTGTGTGTGTGTGTGTGTGTGTGTGTGTTTTGGGCAGCCGAAACTACACATTCAAATCGCACCAAAATTGGCAAAAAAAATCACAAAAAATTCGCTGATGTGATAAAACTTAGTACCATTACGATTGAAAAACTTTTACTATATTTAATGAGTGATCACATTTTGACCAAAAAAAATAAACGCTGTTCTCGGAGCCCGGCATAGGATCTCCGTTGAGTTTTTTGCCCCGAGGTAGAACTAAAATAAACTGCAGCAGTAGCCGTGTGTCTGTGTGTGTACTTCGGACTTGCGTTCGGACAAATTGGGTTCCATTCCCGACGCTGCAAATAACACGATCAATTGGTTAGCTGCAAAAAACCCAAGTGAGAACGTTACACTAGAACAGCACATAAACGCGAGAGCCCTCCGCAGGAGCAAGTGCGAGGGGCCCGAAGGGCCCATGAGCACTTGTCTAGAAAGAAAGAAAGAGGAGATGAATGCATGAAAAAAGAAAATAGGGTATATATATAAATTTACGACACAGAAATAGGTGTAAGGGGATGAGAGATTAAAAAGCGAAGAACAGAAATTAAAAAAAAAGGAAAAGGAAAGACTGATGGAAGAAGAGGCGAAGATAAAAGGAAAGATAAAATATGTAAGAATGTGGAGGGTCCGTATTCTCGTCGGTTAAGGAAGCTCCGTAACACCTCCTTCTAAGCGATTTGTTTCACTTTGTACACCTTATTATTCTATTTTTTTCTTGTATAAATCCTTCTAACATTGCCATACTCTGCATAAATAACGTTAAAAAGGATACTAACCAGCCATATCCAAAAACAAGTCACCATGGAGGAGATGCTAGGGGCGTCTTTACCAGACGAGAATACCAAGGTCAGAAGCAGGTAAGGTGAGAGTGCGACAGGTCTAGGTCAGAAAATAGATTACTGGGCCTCACGGTGAAACTCCTTCCTTGTGTTGTCTTGGGAGGACAATTTTTGTATTCTGGTGTGTCTTGGAGAGAGAGAGAGAGAGAGAGAGAGAGAGAGAGAGAGAGAGAGAGGCTTCTATAATGCCCATTTATGAATACATGAACGTAAGCCTGAAAGAACCAATGTATAATAGAATGATCAAATGATAACTGGAAAAGGTTTCAAGTATATATTACAAATAAATCTATTTCAAAGGTTAAAAAAATCCAAAAATCTATGTGTATTGGTAGCGTGTGAATGATTTAGATGGTTCAGTGACCTGTATGATCTCTCTCTCTCTCTCTCCAAAAGTACAGTCCTTCCTCATCCCTTCCATACCACTCAAGTCTCTATATTTTCTTAATTTCTTTTGTTCTATATTTTGGCTACAATTACTGGAAAGGGCAGGGATGGCATCTATGTTTTCTCCATGCAAGGGTTGGCTACTTGTATATTTTTTGCACCTTAAATTAACATGAATTTTCATCTTTTTGCAGGTTGTTTCATACAAGGTCCACAGAATACCAAGTCAGTCCGCGCTCTTGTGGTCGGGACCGTGATGAAGTCAGTTGGCCTGATGACAGCTGGCCTGTTCCTCCTCCCTCCCTCTCCATTTTACCCTCAAATGTTTCTCTTTTATTACTTTTCTTATTGTGTCCTCTCCTCCTTCGTCATTTTCTTTCCCCATCCCATTGTTCCCTTCCGTACCTCATTTCCCAACAATTCCCCCCTCCCTCTCCTTATCCACTCTTCCTTCATTCTCTTCTCTCCTCCATTCATGTATTTCTTTCCCTTACTGTGTTCTTTCCTTCCTTCTCTTCCTTTCCCCTCTCACTCTGGTTTCATTCTCATGAATACATACATATACTGTACTGCACATTTACGAATATCTGTACTTATTTTCTATAAGTGCTGGTTTACATAACTGTGAAAGGTTTGTGTGTGTGTGTGTGGGGGGGGGTCTTCATTTCTCTTTCCTTCATTCCTCCTTTTCTTTCCCCTCCTCCTTTCCATTCCTTCTTCCTCTATCCTCCATCCTATTCCTTTCCTCTTACACCACTACATCTTACTTTTCGCCTACATGTGGTAATTCCTTTACATACGCCGCATTCCCTTCCTTCCTTACTAATGAGTTTGCCTCACCACCCTTCTTAAATCCCTGCCTTCCCCTGCTCTGTTTCTCACGGGATCAACTCACACTCACTTAGTGTTCAAAAGTATACCACAACCTTGTTCTTTACTATATATATATATATATATATATATATATATAGCATATTAGATTTTTTAATAAATATGCTTTCCTGCATTTATCCCCGTACATATGCTTTCCTGTATTTATTACCATAGCTTAGGCATACTATTTTTTGAAATCAACAATCTTAAGCCATAGTAGGCTTGTTAATATATATGCTTTCCTGCATTTATCCCCAGAGCTTAGGCATACTATTTTTTTTAAACAACATTCTTAAGCTATTGTTAAGATAATATTAAGAAAATCTTACTTTTAAATGTTACTGAAACAATTGTCATAAAGCTGTACTGTATATATGTCTACACCTGCCTCTTGATGTGGGAAGACACAAAGTTGGTAGTTCATCCACCGCTAATTTTTGGATCTTTGCTGGGACTGGAATGCCCAGGAGTTCATATTTTAGATTTAAAGGTATCAGCTTCAAAATGTAAACTACATATACTTGCATTTTGGAGATTGAAACTGTCTTTTCTCTGACATAGATTAATCCACTTCTTTTTAAGTTCTTCATCTTAAGGAAATGTGTGTAGAGAATAGGCTATTTTGTGCGAATAGGAAGAACTGCAACCATAAACTGCACAATAATCTGCATTTTTTCGACCTTGAGCATGACCCAATCAGTGTAGTGGCCTGGATCAGACTGAGACAGCAGGCCTAGTGACGTCATGTGCGGCTAGGGACCCGTTTTCGTCCCTTCACGGACTGACCTGGTATTCTCTGGACCTTAGTTTCACGTAGCTCAGTAGCGGAAAAACATGACTCACTGCTTCTATACTGTTTCCATAGCACTTTTCTGTGACAAATGTCATACTGTAATTTAATCTCTTGTTGCAATTTAGTACTCGAGATGAAGAGATGACAATATTTGACCAGGTGGGTGCGAAATGAGTATAGATGTGTAGTGATGCCACCAGAAGTCACCCTCATGTGCTACACACTCGTTCCAATCCACAGGAGATGGTTGAAGGTTCTTCAGTAATGTACTGCCACTACAAGCATATGCCCGTCACCTACCCTTAAATCTTCTGAACTAAAGAATTATGAGATACAAGGTCTGTTCACTTAGTTTTCCTGCGCACATTTCGTGTCTCCAGCTGGAATCTCGGGGGAACGGGGTTACCATACAGAGAATAAAAGTAGCTTAAAGTGGTTGGGTAACTGTGGCAAATGAAAGCAGCTGGAGGATTATTCTGTCGCCCTTTCCAGCATTGTAATAAAATTATTTTTTGTTGTTGATCCCACTACTGTTAGTAACTACGTCCCATTTTTTTTTTTTTTTCATTCATTACCAGACGCCATGTATCCCAAACGGGGTGGCCAAGGGCTTAGTGTTAATTGTTTTACAGGGAGGGTCACTAATCCTCCACCAACCTCACTTGACACATAGCGATGCCAACAGCATCTGGTGTTCCCAGGTGGTCACCCATCCAAGTACTAACCAGACCCAACGTTGCTTAACTTCGCTGATCGGACGGGAAGCGGTGTACTCAACGTGGTATGGTTTACTGACTCATTATAAGCAGAGTAGGGTATATGAAGTAACATAACTGAATTCATCACTATTTGTATCCCTCTTATCTTTTCCATAGTGTTGGTGGTCCTATAGCAGTACTATATGTCCATTAGTTGTAATGCTTTTCATTATCACCATGGTTACTATCAACATAAACCTCATCATCATCGTCATGATCATCACTGTCATTACCACAGCTCCCTCAACTTCTATGAAGTACATCACCACAGCTCCCTCGATTTCTATGAAATACATTACTACAGCTCCCTCGACTTCTATGAAGTACATCACCACAGCTCCCTCGACTTCTATGAAGTACATCACCACAGCTCCCTCGACTTCTATGAAGTACATTACTACAGCTCCCTCGACTTCTATGAAGTACATCTCCTTTTCACACACGTATTTCAGACAAATAAGTCTGCGCTGAACAATACAAACACAGTATTTTCATATTCATTATCTCCATGAACACTATCTACTACAGTCATCATCATCACCACCAATATAACACCATCATCATGATCATCATCACTTGTGCATCATTATAGTGATTCCCGAGCTTCCATTTTCTCTCTCTCTCACTCTCTCTCACTCTCTCTCTCTCTCTCTCTCTCTCTCTCTCTCTCTCTCTCTCTCTCCACACACACACACACACACACACACACACACACACACGCAGTAACTTTAATCCCAGTTGAACTTCACATTTTTTCCCCTCCGTCTTCTGTGGATTTCCATGCATACTAAATTCAACCACACATCCTAACAAAGAACACCAAAAATAGGATCTTTTTTTGCTCTCTGATGACACTACATTTTCGAACAGTTCCTGTCAGGTTTCGCCTCTCACGTACTGTACTCTAAAATTAATTACCAAAGCCTGTTCACTTCTGCCTCTTTTATCTCTGGATTCACAGACGCTTAACGTTAAGCATGGATCATGGATCAAGATGGTGCTGGCTTCCACTACTTGCTAACGAACTTCCAAGGCATTGTATCTGAGATCAAAGTGAAGGCAGGTGTTTTCAGTGGTAATCATATTCGCCTTATACTCAATGATCAGGATTTTGGAAAGAGGCTGTCTGAGCTGGAAAGGGCTGCTTGGGAGAGCTTCGTGCTTTTTACCCAGAATTATCAACGAAATTTCAGAGCACCGATTTATGAGGAGCTTGTGGACAAGATGTTGAAGAGTTACAATGCACTCGGTGCTTGAATGTCACTCAAGCTACATTTCTTCCATTCTCATTTGGACTTCTTTCCATTTAATCTTTGCGATCTCAGTGGTGAACATGGCGAAAAGTTTCACCAGGAAATTGCCATATTGGAGAGCCGATATCAAGGATGATTCAGTCCAAACATGAGCGATTATTGTTGGACTTTACAGAGTGAAAATAATTGCACCTACAAACTCAAAAGCAACGTACGGAAGCACTTCTAATGTGCAAAGGTCTTGTAATAATGTTTTGTATATAACATGTTTGTGCTTAATATGTGCTATGAATAAAACTTTAAGTTTATTATTATTTTTTTTTTTTGTGACAATATATTGTCTTATTGACACTTGTTTAAAGAATTTGCATGCCTCAAGGAATTTTCCCTCACTTACGATGTACCACGTCAAGGTTACGGGATAACCAAATTACAGGGTCATATTAGAAATCGGGTATACCAAATTAGTTAGAAATTGTCGAGAGTAAGTCAGGAACATTTTGGCTTTTGACCAGTGTAATTATGCCATCTGTATTCTTTTTCATCTCACCTATAATTATGCCATCTGCATTCTTCCTCAACTATAACTATGCCATCTGTGTATCACCAGTCAATCAAAGCAGTCTTTCGTAAAACCATGAATTTAGTAAGATAGTGGGGTTTCGACCTGGGAACAAAGGTTTATGTTACAACTGAATACACCAAGGACATAATCACATAAAACAATGACTAACATACGAAGTGGATAAATTATAACAAGACAGTACCATAACACACCTGAGGGTAAGGAACACATTCACAAAAGCTAATGTCTTGCAACAGATCACAATATTAAATGAAAAATGTTATGTATGATAAGAGTGCATCAAAATCATCATGAATAAAGTACTCACGACATTGCCTCCCAAATGATGACTGGTGAAATAATGAGAAATGGGTGCTCTCCGAATCCGAACAGTCACTTACCAGCACCAATCTAAGACTGCCCCAGGCCCAGACACCACTCAAATCGAACCAAAGGAGCGGGAAGCAGTACCCATAATTCCCGAGAAACAATGGAGACACAAAAAGGGTATACACCACTTATGTACAGCAATTTATATATGTACAGTGCATACTCTGGTATATAATGCATACGATAATATACAATGATATATTTACAGCACAAAGAACTGAAGGTAAATATATACAAATTTAAACGCATAAAATGAAATATCTAAACCATGCAACAAGCATATCTTCAAACAAGCACAACACCACTTACAGTATATACAGCAATTTATATATGCAAAGAGCATACTCTGGTATAGAATGCATACGAAAATATACATATATATTTTTTTTATGCAAGGAAGAAGGAACCAAAGGCCGGAGCCCGCAAACCGTTCCTTCCAAGAAAAAACAAAAATAATACAAAAGAGAGCCAAAGTCAAGAACTATTCATCTCGAGATGCCTGGACACACTGCGTTTAAAAGACTGGAGATCACAGGAAGTAGGAAATACAGACACAGGAAGACAGTTCCAGTGTTGACCTGTTGCATAAATGAAACACTGGGAATAATGGTTAACTCTTGCATTGGAGAGTTGGACAGAAAAGAGATGAGAATTTGTTGCTAGGCGGGTGCTACGCACCCGTCGTAGAGGTGGAGGGATGCAAGCATACAGTTCAGAAGAGCAGTGACCATTGATGTAGCGATAGGAAAGAGATAAAGATGCAACAGTGCGTTGAAGAGACAGAGGTTGAAGGGAGCCAGTAAGAGGAGGAGAGTTGGTGAGACAAAAAGCCTTTGACTCCACCCTATTGAGAAGAGCTGCATGTGGGGAGCCTCCCCACACATGGGAGTTTACTCCAAACAGGGGCGAATAAAACCCATGTATAAAGTCAACAACTATGCAGGGGTAAAGAAGGCACAGAGTCGGCTTAGCACACCTAATCTCTTGGAAGCAGATTTTACAAGAGATTCAACATGATTTTTCCAAGATAAGTCCCGAGTGAATGAAACCCCAAGCATGTTCAAGGATGATGCAGGATTGAGCTGGATATTATTAAACCTTAGAGGGTACTCATATGGAAAATTGTGTCGGGTTGATAGGTGTAAAAACTGAGTTTCTGATGCATTAAAAACAACATTGTTTTCCCCCAGCCAGAGACACGAGCCAGGCCAGACATTAGGTGTGCCATAGCCTCATCTCTTGTTTGCTGAAGTAACTGCTGAGATGGACGTTGCTGGAACAGAATGGAAAAGTGAAGGGTGGAATCATCAGCCTACGAGTGGATAGGGTTAGATGTACAGCTTAGAAGGTCATTGATGAATAAAAGAAAGAGAGTTGGTGATAGGACAGAGCCTTGAGGAACACCACTGTTGATAGATCTAGGAGAAGAACGATGGCCGTCTACAACAGCGACTATAGAACTACCAGAAAGGAAACTACTAATGAAGGCACAGATAGAATGATAGAAACCGTAAGAGGGCAGTTTGGAAATTAAAGATTTATGCCAGACTCGATCGAAAGCCTTTGAGATGTCAAGTGCAATGGCAAAGCTTTCGCCAAAGTCCCGAAAGGAGGATGACCAGGAGTCTGAAAGGTAGATGAGAAGATCGGCAGTGAAGCGTCCCTGACAGAACCCATACTGATGATCAGAAAGAAGGTTGTTACAGAAAAGATGCTTTAAAATTCTTCTATTAAGAATTGACTCGACAGTTTTTGAAACAAAGGCTGTTAGAGCAATTGGACGATGGTTAGAGGGTTGGGAACGATCATCCTTCTTTGGGACTGACTGAATGAGAGCAAACTTCCAGCAAGAAGGAAAGGTACAAGTTGACAGACAAAGGCGAAAACGTTTACCTAGGCAGGGTGTAAGTACTGAAGCACAGTTACTGAGGACAACAGGAGGGACTCCATCAGGCCCATATGACTTGTTAGTATTAAGGCCAGTGATGACAGAAAATACATCAGCTGAAGCAATTTTAATGTGAGCCATGAAGAAGTCAGAGGGGGGAAGTGATGGAGGAACAGCACAGGAACCGTCTAAGGTGGAATTGGAGGAGTAAGTCCGAGCGATGAGATCTGATTTATCAGTAGAAGAAATAGCTACAGAGCCATCAGAAGAGAAAAGAGGAGGGAAGGATGATTGAGGTAAAGTTGTTAGCAAGGTTTTTGGCAAGGTGCCAAAAGGAGTGGGAAGAATTCGAGTTGGAGAATTGAGAGCACTTAGTACGGATGAAATTATTTTTAGGAGTGCGAAGAACAGACTTAGCACAATTCCAGACAGAAACATAAACAAGATGTGATTCAGGGGTGGGTTGGCTCTGGTACCTTTTATAGGCCCTCTCCTTGTTGCGGACAGCATTAGAACAAGCGTGATTAAACAAGGGCTTTCTTGAATTAGTCAAAGGATATGAGAAAGAATGTATGCTTCCATGCCCAAGAGAATAACCTCCATAATGCTCAAGGCACACTCAGATGGCTCCCGGCCGTGGAAAAAATAATCATTCCAGGGAAAATCAAAGAAGCACTGCCTAAGGGCCTCCCAATCTGCAGCTCCAAAGTGCCACAGACGACGTTTCTTTGGAGGGTCCACAGGCTGTTTCGGAGTGATAGGACAGGTTATGGTAATAAGGTTGTGATCGGAGGAGCCCAACGGATAGGAAAGATTACAAGTGTAAGCAGAAGGATTAGTTGTAAGGAAGAGGTCAAGTATGTTGGAGCTCTCTCAAAGGCGGTCACGGACAGCGGTAGGGTGCTGTACAAGCTACTCTAGGTCATTAAGGATAGAAGAGATGTAGGCTTGTTCCCCAGGCGAATCAGTGAAAGAAGAGGAGAACCAAAGGTGGTGGTGAACATTGAAATCTCCTAGAATGGAGATTTCAGAGAAAGGAGAAATGGATAGAATGTGTTCCATCGTAGAAGTAAGATAGTAAAAGAATTTTTGATAGTCGAATTAGGAGATAAATAAACAGTGCAGATATATTTAGTACGAGAACGACAAGAAAGCCGAAACCAGAGAGTAGAGAATTCAGAAGAATTAAGTTCAGGAACATGAAAGCAAGATATATCATTGTATACATATACACAACATCCACCTTTGGTTTTGAAAAGAGTATAGAGAAAGTAGGAGGAAACAGAAAAGGGTTTGCTGTCAGTTGCCTCAGACAGCTGAGTCTCTGTCAAGAAGAGGTAAGGTTTAGTGGAGAAGAGGTGGTGTTCGACAGAGAGAAAGTTTGAGGAAAGGCCGCAAATGTTGCAGAAATGAAGAAGAAGTGAGTCAGACAGTGGTTCCAGGCATCTCTCTGAGTCGTCACCGGGAGAGGGGCTGATGGTGAGGGATTTTGTGCCCCCCCCCTCCCGTTGGGACTCCGAGGCCTGATTTGCAGAAGCCATTTTACTTTTAATTTTGAGAAACAAGTGTAGTGTGTACTGTGCATGTAGTTTGGTGTTAACAGTTAGAGAAACTTGTATTGAAGATCATGCTGCCCTACTCTCTGTGCTACTGAGACACCGAAAAAGTTCAGCAAAGTTGGATGGTCGGGAACTAGTCCCGAGGGCTGATGAAAAGGAAGCTCCAGCTCTCCCTGTCATCAGCTTTCCATCCACCTTGGGAGTACTGCCCTGCTCAACTGGTGCTACAGGTAAATATACACATTTAACTAAACACATATAAGAGAATATCCAAAACAAGTAACAAGCATATCTTCAAACAAGCACAACAAATGGGGAATTCAATACGTTAATACTGAAAAATCCGAAATACAATCTGTATTCTTCCTCTTCTCAGCTATAAATCTTAACTAAAATTGTCCCTACTTCATCCTCCGAAAATAAATAGATAAATAAATAAATAAAATAGATATACAGACCATGAGCTTCAGTCACGTAAAAATTTCAGTCAAGCTGTGGCTGGTGTGAGAGGTGCAGCTGTCCAGACATTAATATGATTTGTGGCTGAATTTGCATAGCCTGCCTGTTTGACTACCAGAGAATGCAAGGAGAGAGAGAGAGAGAGAGAGAGAGAGAGAGAGAGAGAGAGAGAGGTATGGGATGACGAAAAGAAGCTGGGTGGTGGATGAAGAGTTTCAAGGGAACAAATTTGCCACCTCACGTGCGTTGTACAGGAACTGAACCCCTTCAGCCAGGTAATATATTAATATATTTTACTTTTGCTGCTTGCAGACCACTGTGCTCAAATTAGCGAAGGTAAGGGTTGATGAAGGCTGTATCTAACCCATCCACTTTGTAAAGTCTCTCCTAAGTTTAAGATAATTGTCTGGAGAACGAAGGAGGTAACTGAAAAAAGGACATCAATGAAGGAATTCAATTTACCTCTTATATATCTGTATCATATAATTTTCTTTCGGTCGTCTTCTTGTCACTGTCCTATTTTCCTTCCCCCATTTTCCTTCTTCAGTTCTTTTGCTTCTGTAGACGCGTTTTAGTATTAAGTTGAGGTTAACATTGAACAGTTGTGCCCAGGGCGCTAAGTAAAGAACTCAGTTAACACTACAGCTGTTGTCGTCGAATTTAAGGTATTTCATTTAGACAAACTCTACACAGTCTCTCTCTCTCTCTCTCTCTCTCTCTCTCTCTCTCTCTCTCTCTCTCTCTCTCTCTCTCTCTCATATATATAGTGTGTGGCAAGTCTACGCAATGGGGATAATTGATTTACAACATTAGTTACGCATGACGACTGCGGTGCTCATGCGTATATTCATTAATAATTTCAAATAGGTTAATATTTTTGCCTCATTAACACTGGCGATTTTAGTCAGTGTTCTCTTGTGTCATCATGAAATGTGTCATTTTGAGAAGATTTGTGGCACGATGTGGTGTGTCACAGAGATATCCCATTATTTCACGTTCACCCCTTCGGTACAATTGCGTCTGTTATGTTTAATTGTTCCCGCTGCCAGATTGTTATTATTATTATTATTATTATTATTATTATTATTAGCGAAGAGATAACTAGAGGTTCATTATGTTTCTTGTATTAATACCAGTAAAGTCAGCTGTGTGAGCCCGTGACGAGCCAGTGAACGCCATGTTATCACACTTTCCCTAAGATTATAGGTGGAATCTCCGATATTTAGTTGTTAGATCTGATGCCCAAAACACAGTGTTAGGCCGGACAACCTTTTTAAGTGTGATTTCATAACTGAAGCATTCACTGATTAGAGCCGAACATTGCCTTGGAAAACTCTAGATTCCAAGTGGTTCCTACGCCTTAATGGGCTTGTCACTGACAAAGTTTTTATCAGGAGAGCGCCGTGGTAGGTTTGCACAACGCCATATCTCCACCTAGTATATTTGTGTGTGTGCGTGTGTGTGTGTGTGTGTGTGTGTGTGTGTGTGTGTGTGTGTGTGTGTGTGTGTGTGTGTGTGTGTGTGTGTGTGTGTGTGTGTGTGCAATATTTTCCGGAAATATTAAAATCTAGAATACTTATTGTTTGGATAGAATATTAAATCAGTTTCGACTCGTAATGCATTCAGCGACATCACAGACACTGAAATATAATTAATAAAACCAACTTTCAGCAAAATTTCATTCACGGATGTGTGGCTGAGAAAAAAAAAAAAAGTTTTTCATTCGACAGAAAAATTTTCATTTTTCCTGCTACGCTCCACGAAGGATTTGAATAACGAATGCTTTTAGTAATAATATATATTTCTTTAAACACTACAAAAAAATGAATGTGGATGGCAGTTACTTAAAAATTATATTTGAGAGAGAGAGAGAGAGAGAGAGAGATTCATGCAAGGATTAGGCTGATGTAAAACAAGAGCAATCAATAAATGTGTCTTGTTTCCAAGAGTCTTCCATTTTCTTGTGCCTTAATTTCTAGTGTATATCCTACTGTCTATTTTCTAGTGTCTTCATTTCCCAATGTCTACACCTCCTATCGGCTATTTCCTAATGTCTGTTTCCTCATGTATTTATTTTTTAGTGTCTATTCCCTCGTGTCTTTATTTCCTAGTTTCTGTTTCCTCGTCATTTTATTTCCTAGTGTCTATTTCTTCGTGACTTTATTTCCTTGTGTCTATTTCCTCGTGACTTTATTTCCTTGTGTCTATTTCCTCGTGACTTTATTTCCTTGTGTCTATTTCCTCGTGACTTTATTTCCTTGTGTCTATTTCCTCGTGACTTTATTTCCTTGTGTCTATTTCCTCGTGACTTTATTTCCTTGTGTCTATTTCCTCGTGACTATTTCTTAGTGTTTGTTTCCTCGTGACTTTATTTCCTTGTGTCTACAGTATTTCCTCGTGACTCTCTTTCCTTGTATCTATTTCCTCGTGACTGTCTTTCCTGGCGTCTTTTTCCTCGTGACTTTATATCCTAATGTTGTACTGCCTGAACGGAAGACGGAACATTCTGAAATATTATCGTACTGGGTTCTGATTACTAGTTATTAATTTCCGTTCCTGAAAATATAATAACATGGCTCCTGTGTGTGTGTGTGTGTGTGTGTGTGTGTGTGTGTGTGTGTGTGTGTGTGTGTGTGTGTGTGTGTGTGTGTGTGTGTGTGTGAGAGTGACGGCGTGGAGAGGAGGCTGAAGGTCTCCAACATCTCGATTTAACAGGCAATCGCGACTAATTACCTGGCAATTAAGAACCACTGAACTGTTATGAGCTACCAGGAAGTGGACGCCTCACTAACTGTTGGGAGATTCACCGCTTTCTCTCTCTCTCTCTCTCTCTCTCTCTCATTAGCTTTCACTTGAGGACATATTCCATGAGCTGAATATGGTAACTTTGTTACCCTTCTCCCAATATTTTTTTTTTTTAAGCTATACTTTTTATTAAGTGATCCATTTTCTTAAGTGTCCTTTAATAAAGCAGTACTATGTAGTTGTATTTTTCCATCATTCACCAGTAATCACCGGTTCCATTCACTTTCCACCATCCTAGTCTGACGCCTCCTTACCTCACTCAACCACTGATACCCAACCTCTCGCTAAAGCAGGCCCCTAACCTTGTGCAGTGAAATACTAAATTCAGTTCGTCTCAACTGCTTCTTTATCACTGCTGGATTCAGTGACACTTGGGCTCGTATTCTCATCCGGTAGGAAGACTTCCTAACGCCTTTTCCTAAGCGATTTACTTTGTATTACACATTACTGCCCTCTTCTGTGTTGCATAAATCCCTCCCATATCGCCATACTCTGCATAGATAATGTACAAGGATATTAACCAGTCATATCCAGAAATAATTTGCTAAAGGCGAGGTGTTAGGGAGTTTTCTTTCACGACCAAGATACGAGCTTTAGACACTTTGGCCCTTATTCTCATGGGGTAAGGAGGCACCCTAGCACCTTTTCCTTAAAGATTTATTTTTCAAACGACGGAATACCGTTCACTTTTTTGCTTCTTCTATCCTTTCATGTCGACACAGATTGCATGAACAACACAAAAGCAACGTAAAGGAGCAGAATCAGAAATCAAGCAGTAAGGAAGATGTGTTAGTAAGTTTCCTGCCAGCAACAGAATACCGCCCTTGAATGAAACGTCGTGGGCTTAGGTGCATATCATCGAACTGTGGCTGATAATATGTACTATAGTAACTACGTCTAAGTCATGTATCTATGAATCCAGCAACGAGAAAGATGCAGGAGAGACAGACGAACTCACATTTTTAACAATACTAGTACATCCTTTGAAGCCCTCATAGGAATATCTCTTCATCATTAAACACTTTTTTCCCACACCATATTCTTCCCCTTATTCCTTGTCAGATTTTTTCCTCGTAATATATGAACACCATAAATATCTTGCACTCGGTTTCACATTCTTTCTCTGTTATTCATCTTCCTTTGAGCATCCGCTCCATGTATCTAGTTGCTCGTAAGATTAAGTGGATCTATTCCGCCAAGCGATAAATACTTGCTTTGCAGATTAAGACAACTCAGACTGCTCTTTGCTTGCTCCCACGATTCTTCACTCTCCATGATTTCATTCTAGTTTTGCATACTTCAGAATCTCACTTCATTGTCTGCAGAACATTTATTTGGTTTATGGTAATGTTATTCTTCTTGATCTTTTTGCACTTCCTTGTAAATATTCTAAATATTCTCTCTCTCTCTCTCTCTCTCTCTCTCTCTCTCTCTCTTAAGTGGACAGAACACCGAACTGGTCTGTGTCAAATTACGTTTAAAATATATGAATATAAATATTGTTACAGTCTACCGTCGCCCTACTCATACTCCAGAGGAAGACACAGAACTATATAGTACCTTGCAGGAAGTTCTTGATGGGGACGAAACGTTGATTACCGGCGACTTCAACCTGCCGTCAGTAAATTGGAATACAGTTACCGGTAGCAGTAATAATGACAAAAGAATGACAGATTTCATTAAGAATAACTTTTTATTTCAATGTGTCACGGAACCGACAAGACAGGGCAATATCTTAGATCTTGTTATCACTACAAATGAAGATATGGTCTCAAGCCTCACTGTGGGTGAACATCTAGCATCTAGCGATCATAATCTCATAAGATTTTCCATGAACCTCTCACATAATGAGTGCACAAGTAAAACTGAAATGCCGGACTATAAAAACGCAGATTTTAACGGCCTAAAGGACGCCCTGAGTACACTAGCTGAGCACATAGAAAGAATTAATGATGCAAACGAAATGTGGGCAGAATTTAAGCACGTATTCATGACCGCTCAAAACAAGTACGTGCCAATGAAATCCAGACAAAACATGGGTAGAAACAAACCAGCGTGGTTTAATGCCGATATTAGCAAAGCAGTTAAAGAAAGAAACCGTCTCCACACCTTGCTTAAAAGTCACTCCAGTGAATTACTCACAGGGCAATATACCAGTAGTAGAAGAAAAGTTAAAAAACTCATTAGAACAGCTAAACGACAATTTGAAATTGATATAGCAAAAACAAGTTCTACGGATCCTAAGCTTTTTTATGGATACATTAACGGCAATAAGAGACTCAAGGCGGGCATTGGTCCACTTATCAGCGACGAGGGTGCTCTTATCTCGGACGATCAGGAAATTGCCTCTACTTTAAATAAGTTTTTCAGTTCAGTTTTCACAGTAAACGCCAATGACACCATCGAAGAGCATCAAATGTCAACCCAAAACGCACTAAGTGACATGCATATTAGCAGTAATGAAGTGAGAGATAAACTTAATAAAATGAACGGTAATAAGACTCCCGGCCCAGACAATTTCTACCCTAAAATACTGAAATATGTGATGGATGTAATATGCAGCCCTCTAACATCTATCTTTAACAAGTCCCTACAACAAGGAAAGGTTCCAGCAGACTGGAGACTGGCTAACGTGACCACTATATATAAAAAGGGCAGTAGAGATCAACCAGGTAATTATAGACCAATTAGCCTAACCTCTGTCTTGGGAAAGATCCTCGAATCATTAATTAGAGATAGGATAGTTGAGTTCCTAGAAACTAATAACGTAATTAGGAACAGCCAGCATGGCTTCAGAAAGCGGAGATCATGCGTGACAAATTTAATTGAGTTTTACGATGCACTTTTTAAAATGAATGATTGTACCAGGTCACTTGATATAATCTACTTAGACTTCCAGAAAGCCTTTGACAAAGTGCCGCATGATAAACTAATGACAAAAGTAAGATCACTCGGAATTGGCGGAAACATTCACAGGTGGATACGTTGCTGGTTAAGTGAGAGAAAGCAACGAGTCGTTATAAATGGAGTAGAGTCAGACTGGGCTCCAGTGACCAGTGGTGTTCCTCAGGGATCAGTGTTGGGACCAGTCCTATTTATTATGTATATTAACGATATCGATGTTGGCCTAAACAACTTCATTTCTAAATTTGCAGACGACACAAAAATCGGCAACACGATATTAACTGAAGAAGACAGAATTAGCCTTCAAAATGACCTTGATAAAATTATCAGCTGGTCAGAAAAATGGCAAATGCCCTTCAATGTAAGCAAATGTCAGGTACTACAATGTGGGAAGAAAAACAAAAGGTATGATTACGAAATGAAGGGCCAAATCATTAGCAAGTCCTCACTAGTTAAGGATCTAGGCGTACTAATTTCAGACGATCTGAAATGTTCGAATCAATGTATCTCTGCCGCCAATAAAGCCAACAGGACCCTAGGCTTCATCAAAAGACATTTTACATATAAAAGCAAAGATATTGTAATCCCCCTATACAAAAGCATAGTCAGGCCACACTTAGAGTTTGCAGTGCAGTTTTGGGCGCCTCACCTAATTAAAGATATAGAAATACTGGAAGCGGTCCAGCGTAGGGCTACCAAGTTAATCCCGTCCCTGAGGAATAAACCATACCTCGAGAGACTCAAGGAATTAAACCTATTCACTCTTAGAAAACGGAGACTCAGGGGACAACTGATTGAATGTTTTAAGATTCTAAAAGGCTTCAGTAATACTGATTCAAACAAGCTATTCACAGTAATTGCCGAGACTGTAACTCGAGGAAATGGTATGAAGTTGCAGGCAAGGAGGGCTAATCTTGATACAACCAAAAACTTCTTCACTTACTCTGTTGTAAGCGAATGGAATAAACTCCCTGGGAATGTAATTGAAAGTGGTACCATAAATATGTTTAAAAAGAGACTGGACATGTATCTCGACGCAATTGGTATCGTTTAGTTAGGATGGAGCAATTATTGCATATTCGCGTCTGCATTCATGTGTCTATTAGACACAGACAGTATTATAGAATATAAATAATAGATAAACATTCTATTCATCTTTTGATTAACAAAAAAAAAAAAAAAAAATTTCATGCATAGAGTAAGTATGTGGCTGTATGCCCAAATTTTCCTTTTCCATATTATTCTACTTTCTGCCGATCCTATAAAATTCCTTCAGGTTTTTCATTCCTGCAAGGTATTACTTCCTCTCTTGTTTCCTGTACGGCAAATGCCGGAGGGTCTGGAGGGTGGGGGAGAGAGCCTTCTGCTGTGCTATCCTTTTCTCCTGCTCCTATGCACTATATTAGGATTAAGGCCGGACCACCTCGTAGGGACCGTAAGGTCTGTGTGGTCTGTGTATCTATGTAACTCTATGTAACTCTCTCTCTCTCTCTCTCTCTCTCTCTCTCTCTCTCCAGTATGTACCTTTTTCCCTTAAGACAGATGTTTAGACTCAAATTACGACTCAGGACTAGTGGATTGGGAGAACGCATACGACATGGTGGATAGACAAGGACTGTGGAAGGATATATGGAGTATATGGGAAATTGTTGAAATCCGTGACGAGTACGTATGAAGGTGCTAAGGCTGCAGTGCGTGTGGATAGTGAACTGTGTGAATTTTTTCATTTGAAGGTTGAATTGAAACAGGGATGTGCCACGCCTCCATGATTATTCAGTCTGTATATGGCTGGCGTTATAAAAGAGATACAAGGTAGGGTAGTGGATGGTGGAGCAGCCCTAGTGAGAGAGGAAAGTATTTGGAAACTCCCTGTACTGTAGTTTGGAGATGATACTGTGTTGTTAAGTGAAGACGAAGGGGGCCTGCAAGGCTTTGTGGATGAGTTTGGTAGAGTGTGTAAGAAACGGAATCTGAAAGAGAATGTAGTGAAGAGTAAAGTTATGGTCGTCGAGAGAAGTGAAGTCAGTGAATGTACTGTGAGGTTGGATGAGGAGGAAATGGAAAATGTTAGTGCGTTTAAGTACTTGGGTAGTGTGATGAGTAAGGATGGAAGTTTGGAGGGTGAAGTGCTTGAAAGTGTACAGCAAGGAAGATAGGTTGTTCGTTCTTTGAAAGCAGTGATAAGAAACGGAAGTGAGCATGGAAGTGAAAAAGTTACTACATGACGGTATTGTGATACCAACTCTAACGTATGGAAATGAAGCTTGGACCTTGTTGGAGGGACAGAAGTCAAGAGTGAGAGCAGTGGAAATGAGTTATTTGAGAGGAGCATGTGGAGTCACATGGAGAGAGACTGACAAATGAGGAAGTGAAGGAGCATTGTGGTGTGGAAGTGGATGTGATAGGAAGCGTTAGGAAAAACATACTGAGGTGGTGTGGCCATGTGGAGAGGGTGGAGAGTGAGAGACTGACGAGGAGAGTGTATGTGAGTGAGGTGGAGGGGGGGAGAGGGAGGGGGAGGCCAAAGATGAGATGGAAGGATGGAGTCGAGAAGTATATGAGGGAGGGGTGTGTGAGATGGGAGCAGGACACTGGTATGGCGGTGGACAGGGCGACATGGAGGAGATTTGCTTGTGACCACCCCTTACTGGATTAAGGTGTCTGGTAATAGATAGATAGATAGATAGATAGACTAGTGGACGCAATTAGGTTTATGAGGGCTGAAAATCAGCAACCTCATTTATATGCTTAATGACTGACTTCACGCAACGCCTTTAAAGTTAATATTTCATTCCTCAGTTACTTCAGTATTTTTACCCTGTCTTCTCATTTTGTAAGGTCTCATAGGTTAAAAATAAAAATAAAAGCGTGTGAAACGACACGCAACTTTACACAAACAGGCGGACATCGTATGCCAGTTATATATCAGTCAAACAGCAACCTGTACCAAACCACCCCTAGGCTTCACGTATCAATGTTCAGCAAACAGAGTACACAGTTGATTCATATTACTGTATTGTCAACGCTGAGCGGTAGCAGCTGTAATGAGTCTGCTTCTATGTACTGTACAATACGTATCCTGTATGTATTATATATGTATGTATGTATGTATGTATGCACGGTGTGTATGTATAGTATGTATGCATGTATACTTTTTTTTTTTAATGTGTCCGACTTTGGGCAAAGGGTTCAGGGCCTACTCCTTGGGGGCAGTATCCCAAGGCCCAGTAGTCCTCCTACACCTCCACATGTCACTACTTCGGCGCTAACACCCACCGTCCATATTGAATACATGCTAGGGCTGTTTCATACAGGACTGGTGCACTGGTATTAGCAGGGGTACTCTTATGACATGTCGGCGGGTCATCTGGTAGATCAGGAAAGGCTGCTTTTATGAAATTCAAATCCTTAAACTGTTCCCTGCCCCAGCCAGGATTCGAACCTGGGTCCATTAGGACTGCAGGCCGCCTCTCTAGATAACTTGCACATACGTTGTGTATGTGTGTGTGGTGGGGAGGATTGGATGTAAATGAATGTTTTCGTGTGGGTGAGGCAAAGTCAAGGTCACAGGTCATGGCCAAGATTCGAGTTCGGCGTCGCTGTATTCTGTAAGCACCCTTACTAGGTAACCCTCGGGTGGTGACCATATAACCAGCAGCTGGACGCCTGGTGGTCTAGTGGGTCTGGTCACTTCACCTTGAGCTGGTCCATACATGTCTAAGACCCGTAGTTTGTTGCGAAAGGAACCTCCCTAACACCTCTTCTTAAGCGACTTTTTTTTTTTTTTTTTTGGTTAATACGTCTTACTATCCTCCCGAATTAAATAAATCCATCTAATGTCGTCATAGTCTGCATTAGTAACGTAGAAAAAGATATTAACCTGCCTTATCCAAAAATAAATCATTAAGAAAAAGGTGCTAAGGACCTCCTTACGAGACGAGAATATGTGTCTATGCATGAATATTGGGAGGGGCTAAAATGTGCAGAGTGAGTGTCCTAACCCCAGACTCCAACAATCCTGATGGGGCAGTAAAGGACTGAAGGAAAGATAGACGGACTACACATCATCACATACCCGTTAATTATCACTGTTATTAAGATAAAAGTTACAGGTAAAGCACGGATAAAGCTACATCGATTGTGAGGTGAATGATGAGTGTGAAATTAAAATAAAATGATGACTTTACTTCATTCTTTCTTCGTCCTTCTGCCTACGGTTACTTTACTCTCCCTCTTTTGTCTTTCCTTCATTCTTTCCTCTTTCTTCTGCCTATGGGTGACTGTACACTGAGTGATAAGCCTAATGGTTTCCTGTACACCAGGAAACCATTTACTACGCTGGGTGGTAACCACATAACCAAATTATGGCGCCTGGTGGTTTGGTGGGTAATTACAGCGCTCCAATCGGATTGAGCTGGTGAATGTTTATATCCAAGGGATGGTTGGGGTTTTTGCTCATGTAATGCCACTCAGGGATGAGTGAGGCTGGTCACTCTCATCTTAAATGTCAGGACCAAATTGCCTAGCCCCGGGCTTCTACGCTCCTCATGGGGCAACATAGAATTGGATGATGGATGGATGGATGGATGAATAAGAGAAGGATACCAGAGAGAAGCAAGGGTAGGCCGGGAGCAAGATGAAGGGACAGAGTGGTGGTGTGTATGGGGGAGGCTGATATGTTAAGGGAGAAGGGGTCGTTGCTGAGTAGAGACTGAATGGTGAGGATGTCCTTTTGTCGGGTCTATGTATTACTGTCTACTTTTGATTACGGTCATGGTAAGAGACGTCTTATAGCGAAAGAAATAAATCTGCATAAACCTGCCGTGTCTATGGCGGAAATATACCAGGTGATTCACATGCGGCGATCCTCGTTCACTCCGCCAGGTGCTTTCTCGTGTATTGTAGGGACGGCTTAGTCAATGTCTAACGTGTATCATTTATTAATTTCTGATTCCCACTACCACATGTACACCAATATCAGCAGACTGAGCCGTCCCCGGAACACACAAGATAGCATCAGGCGAGTTTTTAGTGCAGCGCTATTTACGGGCCATCCTGTATGCGGTGGTGGATGTGGAGTCAAAGAAACAACTCTTAGCAGATCCGTCTGATAAATATTGACACCATGCGATATACAATGAAAACCCTGTCTCTGCTTGTGCGTGTTTCAGATGGTTCGATTTTTTCGTTATGTATTAGTCAAACTTTGGGAAGATACTTGTGTGTCTGTCTACCTGTCTCCAACACCTGGGGCTGTATTGTCGTCGGGTTAGGATGTTCCCTACCATTTCTCACTTAGGGAATATGTCTCTAGATATGGCTGACTAATATTCTTTTGTATGCTATTTTTGCAGAGTATGGCCATAAGGATTTATGTAACACAGAATAGGACAGTAAGGTGCAAGGAGCAAAAAAAAAAAAAAAGACGGATTAAGAAAAGGTGTCAGGGTAAACATTCGTGTTTACCGATACCCGATCATAACTCACTGTGCCGGGTCATCCATCATGTCAACACGCATTTCCTCTTACCCCTTTGCATACACACACACACACACACACATTTACAGAGAGAGGGAGAGAGAGAATCGTTTATTTTTTGGTATTCAAAGTGAAGCAGGCGATGCACTGGCCGAAGGGCAAAATTCCGTGAGACAAAAGCCAGGAAAATGTGTGTGTGTGTGTGTGTGTGTGTGTGTGTGTGTGTGTGTGTGTGTGTGTGTGTGTGTGTAATTCAGGATCTTTTTATATCCATCGTTTCGTGTTATAGAATTATTTACTGCGTGATTGTATTTTAACTGCTGGAATGTCAATATGTACTTTTTACTCAGCCCAAATCCATTGACTAATCGAAGTGCACTTTCCTTCCGACCTGACTCTCTCTCTCTCTCTCTCTCTCTCTCTCTCTCTCAGGTCTTTGACCTACACGTCATGCTTCCCTGTTTAACAGTCTCTCTCTCTCTCTCTCTTTCTCTCTCTCTCTCAAATCTTTGATCTACACGCCATGCTTGCCCGTTTTTTGCTTACGTATATCTCTTGTCGTTTGTGTTACTTTCCCCACAAGACGGGAACTATACAGGCCGCACAACCTTTGACTGAATACAACATCCTGCATAGGAGCTCCAAACCATACCTATTAGAGTCCTTATCTAATATACATTTCAGATGTTTCGTCTTTTTTCATTCGTCTGTTAGCTTTCATATTACGAATTCGCCCTTGTGCGAAGACGCTTTTCTCACTAGCCTGAAATACTGGGCAGCGTGAGGAAAAATTAACATAAAAATCTTTGTCATGATGGAATTATATATATATATATATATATATATATATATATATATATATATATATATATATATATATATATATATATATATATATATATATATATATATATATATATTATTTTCTGACTCTCCCAGGAGCCGAGCCTAGAAAGGCCTTTATCACTGAGTGACTGGATGCTGAGTCACTAAGGGACCGATTATCTAACTTCAGCCAGCCCAGCGCCCACCACCATCGCCCCTGCCTTCATTGACGTGACACGGAACTCTGCTGTCTTGTGTTTTTAATGTATCCATTTCAGTCTTGCTAGAGCCTCTCTCTCTCTCTATCTTATATATATATATATATATATATATATATATATATATATATATATTGTTACGGAACAGAGAAAACTGTCCCGCAAAGTTCCAGGTTCAAAACAAAAGAGTTAGGTAAAATTACAAGCTAAAGTTTAATGCTCAAACTAACAACTAAATATTCAGGACTCATAAGGATAATGTAATGGCAAAAAACAGGTTAAATATATGGTTAACTGCAATAGCCTCTATTAACACGAAATTAGCAAGAGTAAATTTATCTAAGTCAGCCTTGATAAAATGAGAAAAAAAGATAATGCTCAGTTAATGCAAGATATATTATTACAGATACAAAATATTATCAAAAATGACTGACATAAAAACACATGAATCACAAAAATCTCACTAGACCTACGAATCAACACCGTATGCTATACAGTACAAGGAAAAAATGTAATAACACTTATACTCAAATTACACAGCTGCTAGATGGTTGGAGACTTCCTGAGCACTCACAATAATAACAACTGTACAGGGGAGGACAGAAATGTGAGCAAAATGAGGAGTAGATCTAAGTGGCAATTAATGCAGAGACTGAGCTCATTATATAGGGGCCGGCAGAGCTTGATACAACTTGTAAGAAGGACGCGCAAATGAAGCCATAGGGGACAAAGAGTTGACACTCCTGCTCTGAACAACAGAAAGAACGACTTACTCTACTATAAGGGCAGAAGGGGGGAGTGAGGTAGAACACGCTCGATATCAAACATGCAGCATACTGTACGTTAGAATTACACAAAGGATGATGAAATCATAGGCTATGTAACACCTCCCCACAAAGAAAAAGAAATTTACAAAGGATATTTCTTATTACTCTAAAATAATCTGTCTAAAGTCTAGATAAGCAATCTGCAATTACATTTTCTTTCCCCTTGATATGTTGTATGTCTAATGAATACTCCTGAAGAAGTAGACTCCATCTTGTCAATCTCTGATTTTTATCTTTAAACTTACTAAGGAATTTCAGTGGGTTATGATCGGTATAAATGACTATGGGGTCAAAACCAGAACACAAATAAAATGAAAAATGCTGTAAACCCAAAATCAAGGCCAAAAGCTCTTTCTCAATAGTTGAGTAGTTCATTTGAGTTGGAGAGAACTTCTTACTGTAATAAGATACAGGGTGTTCAATACCCTGATCATCCTATTGCAGCAAAACAGCCCCAGCTCCTGTATCACTTGCGTCAACAGCCATCTTAAAAGGCTTAGCAAAATTTGGAGTAGCGAGCACTGGCTGACTTAATAGGATAGCTTTAAGTTTACTGAAAGAGGATTCACAGTAATCAGTCCAGACAAATTTAACTCCCTTTTTCAGTAGGTCTGTAAGTGGTGATACAAGAATTGAAAGGTTAAGAACAAATCTCCTGTAATAACCTACCATTCCCAAAAATCTTTGTATCTCTTTCCTACTTTTAGGTCTGGGAAGATCATTTATAACCTGAACCTTAGCTCCTGGTGGTGCAACGTGTCCATCACCAATTACATACCCAAGGTACTGAACTTTAGTTTGACCAAACTCACACTTTGATAAATTAGCTACAAGATTAGCCTGAACCAAACGCTCAAGAAATTTACTGACATGGCATAGGTGATCTTTCCAGTTGTCACTGAAGATTAATACATCATCAATATTAACAACACACCCTGCCAAACCCTCTGTTACAACATTCATGAGCTTCTGAAATGTGGCTGGTGCATTCATCATACCATATGGCATTACAGAACATGCAAAAGTCCTTCCTAGTGTTACAAAACATGAGATCTCCCTAGCACGTTCAGTCATAGGTACTTGCCAGTATCCCTTTAACAAATCAAACTTACTTATGTACCTAGCCTTTCCGATCTTGTCTATGCAATTTTCCACGTGAGGGAGAGGGTAAGTGTCTGTTTTGGTTATCTGATTAACACGTCTGTAGTCGATGCAAAGCCGCTGTGACCCACCTGGCTTAGGGACTAGAGTGACAGGAGAACTCCACTCGCTCTAACAGGGCTCAATCGTCTTCTGGTCCAACAGGTAGCCAAGCTCCTTCTGGATGAGAGGAACTTTCACTGGGTTCACACGGTAAGGAGGCAGTTTGATTGGCTTTGTGTCTCCAACATCGACATCATGCATCAACACAGTGGTTCTTCCTGGAGTGGCACGGAACACTTGCGGGTACTCCTGCAGTAATGCCGAAAACTCCTGCCTTTCCTCGGGAGGTAGATGAGAAAGCTTAGTCTGGAGATCATTCATGATAGCATGATTCTTCCCCAAACTATCACTCAGGCTCATACTGCATGGGAGAGCTTTACTTGCAGACTCTGGTGGAACAGCTACAGTGCAGACTGGGTTATTTACGTCCCGCCTGTGATATAACTTTAGCATGTTGATGTGACAAAGTTGCTTGTTCTTTCTATGATCTGGTGTGGCGATGACATAGTTGACATCACTGAGTTTCTTCTCTATGAAATAAGGACCACTAAACTTGGCTTAAAGAGGTTGCCCATGCACCGGTAGCAGAATCAAAACCTGATCTCCTGGCTGAAAGTGGTGTAACCTGGACTTCTTATCATACCAAGTCTTCATCTTCTCCTGAGCAGCTCCTAAATTCTCTCTCGCCAGTTGTAAAGCAGTGGACAGCCGTTCTTTGAACTTCATCACATACTCCAGCAGGTTGACATCATCTTCCTCCGACAGCCAGCATTCCTTTAGTAGCTTAAGGGGTCCTCTTACTTCATGGCCAAACAGTAGTTGAAAAGGTGAGAAGCCCAGTGATTCATTTGGAGATTCTCTTGCGGCAAATACAACGAATGGAAGACCTTTATCCCAGTCTTTCTGATGTTCCAAACAGTATTTCTTGAGCATCGATTTGAGTGTTTTATGATACCTCTCCAACGCTCCTTGGGTCTGGGGATGGTAAGCTGAAGACGTGATCTGGGTGATGCCCAACTCTTTCAGAGACTGCTTGAAAACATTTGACATGAAATTACTTCCCCGGTCTGACTGTACCTCCTTGGGCAGACCAAACTTTGTGAAGAACCCTAGCATTTCCTTAACCACGTTCTTTGCTGAGATATTTCTAAGTGGAATGGCTTCAAGATAACGAGTAGGCATATCAATCAGGGTCAACACATAAGAAAATCCTGAAGAAGTCTTAGGAAGAGGGCCCACAATATCCACCAACACACGGGTGAAAGGCGCCTCAAAAGAAGGAATGGGAACTAGAGGTGCAACCTTTTCGGTCTGATTACACTTCCCCACAACTTGACAGGTGTGACAAGACTTACAATACCAGGAAACATCCCTGAAGATACTTGGCCAGTAGAAGTGTTTCAAAATGCGTGCCACAGTCTTCCTCACTCCAAGGTGTCCTGCCAAACTGGAATCATGAGCCACTCTAATGATATCCTGCCTACAAACACGATGGATGACAACTTGATGTACAACCTTCCATTCACAGTCGGCTGATGCTGTTAGGGGTCTCCACGTCCTCATAAGTACTCCTGACTTTATATAATAACAAGTAGAAGCACCAGCTGACTCTTCCTCAATGCAAGCAGAGTTAGCTAGACCTTTCAACTCAGGGTCAGCAACCTGCAACTCAACCAACTCTTGACGAGACAAATTATCAACACTATGTGGTACTGACTCATTTGGTGAGTGGTCCAAATTAGCAAGAAAAGTGTCAGCTAGGATGACATCATCATCATCATTATCCTCTAAGTCACCAGTAACTTAAGACTTAGCCCTAGTGACAGCACATGCAGGGAACACATCAGGGACATCACAGTCCTGGGTCGCAGCCACTGGCTCACTAGACAACTGAGGAGCTGGACACACTTGACTTCCACCAATATCATTTCCAAGTAAGAAAGTTACACCTGACATTGGGAGTGTTTCAACCAACCCAACCATAACGGAACCATTAACAAAACCAGACACTAAATTCACTCTGCACAGAGGGACAGAGAAGTAATTATTCCCTACACCTTGTAAAATTACAGTTTCATCAGAGGAATTAACATTAGAGCCTAGAACACTGGTCAGCATAAGGGATTGGCAAGCACCTGTATCACGATATATTTGAACTGATTTCCTGTTATTACTGTCCAGAGGACTGACAAAACCATCAGACAGGAAATTAGCACATGAACTCTTGAGAGTGTCACCCACGTTACTGCTCAAAAGAGGAGCTTCATCATGAGAATTTAATTTACCCCTCAAAGCAGGTTCAGTTAACTCAGTTAAAGAATTCTGGGAACTCTCAAGGGTGGACACTAGACCAATTGACTGAATATTTAAAGACTCCTTTTTGTTCACATCACGCTGTCTCCTGAAACATTTCTCCGTAGTATGACCAAGCTTACTACAATAAGTACATTTACTTTTCTGAAATCTAGAGGTGAAGCTGGTATTTACTTCCTGAGAAACATCATCTTTATTCTCTTTCCTGTTACCTGTACTCTGAGTAGAGACAACGTTCTTACTCTCAGCTTTCCTTTTTTCTCTAGAATATCTCTTGTGAGTGAGAACATATTCATCAGCTAAAACTGCAGCATCAGACAAATTATCTATTCTTCTCTCATCAAGATATAGGCTTACATCATTATTAATACACCTTTTGAAGTCCTCCAGCAAAATCATCTGCTTAAATTTGTCAAAATCAGAATCCACATTCTTAGAATTCAACCACTGCTCTAACAGAGCTTCTTTGATTTTTGCATACTCAACATGGGATTGCTTATCTTGCTTGTAAGTTGTCCTAAATTTTACTCTATAGGCTTCAGGAACAAGCTCATAAGCCTTAAGAATCAAGCTCTTAACTACATCATAATTATCAGATTGATCCTGAAGCAAAGATGCATAAGTTACTTGAGCTTTACCGGTGAGAACAGTTTGAAGGAGTACTGGCCAATACTCTTTGGGCTAATTAAAACCTGTAGCTACCCTCTCAAACAACTGAAAATACTTTGTTAAATCAGATTCATGAAAAGGAGGGACAAGTTTCACATTTTTAGCCACATCAAAATCATCAGGGCTAGATGATCCAGTCCCACCTTGTTTCATGCGATACTCATGGTCTGCCTGAATCCTAGCAAGTTCAATTTGTGCCTCCTGAGAACATGCCTGAAACTCAGCCTCCTTTGCACGAGCCTCCTGCAGGGCTAGCTGTAACTTAGCTAATTCAATCTGCGTTTGCTCATTTGGAGGAGTTACATTAACCCGTCACGTCCCGAGCCTTTCCGCACCTATGACATCCCCCATTCCCGAGCCTTTTTGGAAAAATTTTTTTTCTTTTAAAACTTCCGCTTAGGTCGAGAAACGATGGAAAATCATGAAGAAAGTGGTCTCTGCGGTCTATAAGTGGTCTATACAGGTGCGGTTTCCCCCCGCAGGTATCGTATTCTGTAATGGGCTGGATATGCATTAACGTTTTCTATGGTAAGAAATAATGGGACAAACAACACACAACACCTCTACATTTATTGAATTTGAACTAATAAACAATAACAGTAACAATATAATTGATTTCAGACACATATAGGAAAAATAAGCATTGTACCATCGCGCGAGCATAGCGAGTTAGGTCCGAGTCGTATCATGCTATATGCTAATTTTCTGTTATGAGTCTACCTATCATTTTTTCTACTTATATACTTCTGTTTTAATGACAATTTACCAATTACAACTGTTTGTAAGTGTTTTCAGATGTTTTCATTCATTATGATGACATGCAGCATAAGTTTAGCGCACATCAGCTTAGTAAGCGCACTCGCTATGACTCGTATTTCAACATACCAAATTGTTTTATCACTTTCCAATTATTTTCCCATTTACATAGAACCTTTCCCCCACCACTGTGAAGGTTTTCAATTATTTTCATTCATTACGAGGGCATTTAGCGATATGCTAGCGCATATTCACGTAGCAACCACGATCTCAAACACCCGTGTTTCATCATCTACTTTATTTATTCACTCCAATTATATTTTCCCACTTACATTACACACGTTTACACCCCTCCAATGCACTGTACATACTTACTGCCATTATTTATTCAAGTGAGCGTGAGAATATCGCTTGAAAATACCCTCGCAAGGAATGTTACGTCATACATAATACTCACACACTTATATATTAATTCACTCACACACTTATATACTAATTATTCACTTTATCACTTGCTGACTTTTATTTTGACTAATACGTGCCTTATTCATTCGACTAAGCGTCAGGAAATCTTATCTTTATAGACACGCTATGAATATTTGACTTAGAATATACATCATCATATACAATAATTTGAACTTATATTATACCCGTAAGAATGTCACATAATAGAAAATATATAATAAGGGGCCGTATTTATTGCACTGAGCGACAGAATATCGCATCAAACAACCCTCTCTATGTAAGTTTCAACTTAGGGCAGATTTATATACTTACACCCAATGTTTTCACTTATGTTCTACCCGTAGGCACTTTATACTAATATTTGGCGATCCACATGACTGATATTTTCACAGAGCGTCTGTCTGTCGCATTTACCTCATAATTTCAGCGTCCTTTCGCATTCACACCATGCTAAAATTGCAGCAACGTGTGATATTCACTAAAACATGGGTGAATACACAGACCCACGTCACACTGCACGCACTCATAGCGGGTGTCCTTCCTCTGTGTCATGAGTCTCACCTGGGAATTACTGCACACGTGACACTTGCGCTGGGGCCTAGGTCTGTTGGGCTGGGGAGGGATAGGAGTGGGGAAATGGCGGCCGGATATTCTCTGGGGAGTCTGGGTAATAGGGGCAGTGCGGGGGAACTGTTGGGGCCTTTCAACAGCATACTTAGCAAAGATTTCTCGTGTGAGCTCCCTCACAAACCCTTCAAAGGTTTCCTGAACTCCTGTGGTCATGGCGTGAAGGTGGTGGCAATTCAGAGCAGTGATATCTAGCAAGTGAAAGAACAGTTTTTTATACCACTTCATCGTGGTCCTGGCACACTCTACCGTCGATATCATGGAGTCAGACTGGTCCACGAGGCGCATGTTTATATTGTAATCCATTACACACTCAGGTTTCCAAACACGACGCCTGCTTTCGCTATGGTAATCAACAGAATCAGTACGGTGCATCAAGGGGCGGTGAACCGTGGACAAGAGGCTTACTTCTCTGTTGTGGTTCCACATTGTTGCAAGGATGTTGTTTGCTTTGAAGAAGACAACCTCACTCCTTGCAAGTTTCCGCCCTACCTTGACCATGTGACGCCGGTTCACCTTTACGGTTCCACAGACTCCTGTTTCATGTCTGTGAAGATAACGAGCGAGAAGAGGGCTAGTGTACCAGTTGTCGAGGTAGAGAACGTGACCACGATGAAGGTAGTCTTGTATCATCGTCTTTACCACTGCTCCCGAAAGTCCTATACTTCGATCTTCTATTATGTCTGTCTGTGCACCGGTGTACAAGACTATGTCTTGCACGTATCCAGTGCTACAGTCACACATAACAAAGATCTTGAACCCAAAACGGTGCCTTTTGCTGGGTATATACTGTCTGAATGAAATATTGCCTCTCCACAACACGAGACTCTCGTCTATGACGAGATCTCTATAGGGATAGAATGAGGATCGAAAGGTTTGCCTCAGGTGATCAAAGACCAGCCTAATTCGCCTCATTTTGTCAGTGTTGTTTGCATTTGCAGGGTCATTAGCATTATAAAAATGGAGGCGACTTAGAATTTGTTGAAACCGATTACGGCTCATCACTTGACCAAATATGGGGGTAAACATAACAGGGTCCCTAGTCCAGTAAGCAGGAATTCTATTTTTTCTTATTATACCCATCAAAAGGACAAGGGCAAAAAATAAGAACATTTCTGGAATGGAGACAGGGTAATCATAAATCATATAATGCCTACTCCTTGTTCCCAATCTTTCACTTTCTAGGAGCTGGGCGCTTGCAAACAGGTTTGTTTGAAAAACGATCTGATCGACGAAGGCCTCACTGAAAAACAGGTGGAAAAAATCCAACCTGCTTGAATTGCAGTGAATACCTGGTGCAATGCAGCCAGATCGCCCTTGCTCAGTGAAGGGGTGAATGAGGGGAGAAAAATCACTCCCATCCTCCCAATCCCACGACACAAATCCTTCGTCCCCATCACCGCCTTCGTCTGGGTGGGGAGGAGATCCTGGTTGGGGAGGTTGGGGAGAAGGAGTACGGAGGGCTTCCCCACTGTCACTCCTCTTCCCTCTGCCTTTACCCTTTCCCTTTCCCTTACCCTTACGGCCTTGAGGAACATTAGGGGGCTGTGGGGATGAAATAGGGGAATATTGGGGAGCAGAAGACGTGCTGGGGAATGGTTCCTCCCCACCTTCCCCCTCCATTACCACACCACGTGCTCTTTCACGCAACCTTGCTCGACCACGTGTTAGGGGATATTGGGGAGCATAAGACGTGCTTTGGAGTGGTTCCTCCCCACCTTCCCCCTCCCTCACAACCCCACGTGATACTGAACGCACCCGCACTGGCCCAAGTGATCCACTCTGCCGCCTCACACTGCGTAGGAAGAGCAATGACTCACCCACGTCACTCTCACTTTCCCTAATCCCAGGAATGTCCATTTCATTCCCCACTCCCTCGACTTCACTTCCTACCTCCCCAAACAGAATGCTAGGCCCATACCTGCTTAGACGACGTGGTGTGTGCCCTGGGCCACGATGGGTAATCACCTCCCGTCCATACCACGTGGCAGCACGTCCCACGGCTCCGTCCTCGTCCTCGTCCTCGTCCTCGACCTCGAATTCTGCTTCCAAGGCACGCTGGGGATAGGGATATGACATACCACGTGCCTTCTTTGCCTCCTGCCCCTCTCTAGCAGCACGGTAAGTCACGTACTGCCGCTTCCTTGGTGACGGAACTTCCTCGTCATTGCTGGTGGTTTCTTCCTCCTCTGGCTGCACATAATCCTTGTCCATCTCCTCGTCATCCAGTGGGGAATCACTGTCGCCGGTAAAGGTGTCCAGGGCAACTTGAATTTTGCTCTCTGAGAGACCTCTCTTAGCCATGTCTGAGCAGGACCGTGGCTACCAGGTGAGTGGACGAGTGGCAGGCTAGCGCGGGTCGCACAGGGTCGCCGAGTGTCCCCGCCTGGTGGCAGGTAGGGGAAGGTCAGGCGAGGGTACGTACCGCAAATCAAGCGCGAAATTTGAAAATTGTCGAAATTATGCACATTGCAATTGCACGACGTACTGGTACGTCGCCGGGACTGGCAAATGCAAATCGTTGCAACGTACCCATACGTCGTCAGGACGGGGCGGGTTAAACAAGCTTTCATTAATCATGTCGACAATTTGATCTTTAGAATGATGAGAGCGAACAACAATTCCCAATTGTTGAGCAACAAGCTTAAGTTCATTCTTTGTTCTGTTTTCTACATCACACACTGTTTGCACATTTGACAAAAAATCTTTGGCTTCATCAAGCGTAGTAATAGTAGACATCATGAATAAATCACAGTCACAAAATATCAAGCAATATCCTTATGATAACATCCTGAATATCCTGATAAGAGGTCGCCAAATTTATGTTACGGAACAGAGAAAACTGTCCCTCAAAGTTCCACGTTAAAAACATAAGAGTTAGGTAAATTACAAGTTAAAGTTTAATGCTCAAACTAACGACTAAACATTCAGGACTCGTAAGGATAATGTAATGGCAAAAAACAGGTTAAATATATGGTTAACTGCAATAGCCTCTATTAACACAAAATTAGCAAGAGTAAATTTATCTAAGTCAGCCCTGATAAAATGAGAAAACCAGATAATGCTCAGTTAATGCAAGATATATTATTACAGATACAAAATATTATCAAAAATGACTGACATAAAAACACATGAATCACAAAAATCTCACTAGGCCTACGAATCAACACCTTATGCTATACAGTACAAGGAAAAAATGTAATAACACTAATACTCAAATTACACAGCTGCTATATGGTTGGAGACTTCCTGAGCACTCACAATAATAACAACTGTACAGGGGAGGACAGAGATGTGAACAAAATGAGGAGTAGATCTAAGTGGCAATTAATGCAGAGACTGAGCTCATTATATAGGGGCCGGCAGAGCTTGATACAACTTGTAAGAAGGACGCGCAAATGAAGCCATAGGGGACAAAGAGTTGACAATCCTGCTCTGAACAACAGAAAGAACGACTTACTCTACTATAAGGGTAGAAGGGGGGAGTGAGGTGGAACACGCTCGTGATCAAACATGCAGCATACTGTAAGTTAGAATTACACAAAGGATGATGAAATCATAGGCAAGAGTTAACCGTTACCCCCAGTCCTTAACTTATGCAACAGATCAGCTTTGGAAATGTTTTCCTTTGGCTGTATTTTCTACTGCCTAAGACCTCCAGTCTTGAAAATGCAGTGTGTCCAGGGATCTCGAAATGAACAGATCATGAATTTGACTCTCTCATATTTATTTTTTTTTAGCCATATATATATATATATATATATATATATATATATATATATATATATATATATATATATATATATATATCAAAAATACTGAATTTATATAAAATATATATGGCTAAAAAAAAATAAATATGAGAGAGTCAAATTCATGATCTGTTCATTTCGAGATCCCTGGACACACTGCATTTTCAAGACTGGAGGTCTTAGGCAGTAGAAAATACAGCCAAAGGAAAACATTTCCAAAGCTGATCTGTTGCATAAGTTAAGGACTGGGGGTAACGGTTAACTCTTGCTTTAGAGAGTTGGACAGAAAAAGGGTGAGAACTTGCTGCTAGAAGAGTGCTATGCACCCACCGTAATTGTGGAAGGATGTAAGCGGGCAGTTCAGTGGAGCAGTGGCTGTAGCAGTAGGGATAAAAAAAGAGACAAAGATACAACAGTGTGGCAAAGAGACAGGTTGAAGGGAGCCAGTAGGAGCAGAAGAATTAACCAGTGCAATGTGCAATTGACTTTTTTATCCCACCCCATGGTGCACAAAAATGAAGCAATGAAATATATATATATATATATATATATATATATATATATATATATATATATATATATATATATATATATATATTTATTATAAACTTGAAGATAAACATCCAGGGCATCATCTGGTGAAAAAAAATAATAATCTCTCTCTCTGTCTTTGCGTAGGGCTATGCATAAGTTTACATAGGGGAGTAGTGAAAAAATGAAAAAAAAAAGTTTTTGTTTATTATAAACATGAAGATAATCATCCAGGGCATCATATGGTAAAAAGAAAAAAATCTCTCTCCCTCTCCATCTTTGTGTAGCATCATGTGTAAGTTTATGTGGTGGTCGAGTAGTTAATGATGATACACAGCCAGCACAGCCTGAGCTGTGACTTGCAAAGTGACGCTACCCACCCTGAGTTGTGGCTCGCAATCCACAGGTTAATGATATGAAATGTCTTTGGCTCAACTATGTTTGGAAGAGCTATATATGGGGAGCCTCCCCACACATGAAAGTTGTACTCTACACAGGGGTGAATAAAACCCATGTATAAAGTCAACAACTCTGCAGGAGTCAAGAAGGCATGGAGTTGGTATAGCACACATAATCTCTTGGAAGAAGATTTTTTAAGAGAAGTAATTTGATCTTTCCAAGATAAAACCCAAGAGAATGAAACCCCAAGTATGTTTAATCCCTTAACCGTGGGTGTCATTCCAGACTGACATTGAAAAAACTGGACCAAACTGCGGGCGTCATTCTGGAATATTTGTGAATATTTGAATACTGCATGTTTTTTCCTTGTGCCAATTGTTTCAAGGGAGAGTAGCTATTAAGTTATTTCACTCCAGCCGACCCCCACCACCCTCCTCCAACCCCCTGGGGGCCCCCCAACCCCTGCCCAAACACGCATCAGTCTCTGTTCAGCTTTGTGCGTGACAATGACGCTGATGCGGCAGTGAAGTGCAGGCAATTACAGTGCCTTTTACCTACCTCAGTGAACACAGAGTGGGTGTTTATCGTATGTACAGTGTTCATATATGTTTACAGTATCATTATCAGAATGTGGTTGGCATTTGGTACTGATGTGTGGGGTGAAAAATAGTGATTTTAGATCACTCACTTCTAACGGCATTGCTTGTCCAGTGAAAGTCCACGAAGTCATGAAACCTACATCATTGCAAAGCTGAAGGTTAGTACTTTCTATTGGTACCTTATTTTTTGCTCTAGCTTTATTCTGTGCAAAGTTATAAAGGTTTAAAGGTCTGCTTATATTTTGGTTGGAACCCCCGTGGGGGGGGGGGAGTCGGGCCAAAACGATGCCCACGGTTAGAGGGTTAAAGATGAAGCAAAATTTAGTTGGGTATTATTAACCCGCCGCGTCCCGGAGACGTGAATTCACGTCCTCACATGATGTGCACTCATATCCCGGAGATGTGAATTAACACGGCAACATTGCAAGATCCCTAATTTGCACAATTTTCAATTTTCGCGAGTGATTTCGCGAGTGATTTTTGGCACGTATACACGGGACACCTTCCTCTATTCCTCTACAAGATGCCAAGCAGGGACAGTGCCTTACATCACATAACCTCTCCCACCCCCCTGCACACCATTGTCTCGACAATTCTCCTGTTACCAGTGAACTGGCCAATAAAGACATTCAGGGCCAGAGTGATTCCCCAATCGATGACAATGTGGAGGACAAAGTTTACATAGCATTAGAGGAAGAAACAGTCAGAAATGATGATCAGGTAATGTGGGGATAAAAGGTCGTGAATGGTGATGAGTTAGTGAGTGAAACAATGCTTATAATGCCTATATTACTGTTTGAAAACCAATATACACTTGTACTACATATAAATTCGTACCAAGTAAATAAATGAATACTGTTTATGAGTGGATAAAATAGTTACCCTCCCATAGAACTCGTTTTCTTTGGTGCCAGCCTGTTGGAAAACACAGTCAGGTAAGGAGGTACTCGTACCTAGATCGAGTATTTTAAACCTCAGGTGAGCGATTTCTCTATGAATTTTCGATGTTTCTCACCAAAAGCGGATGTTTGAGCCAAAAAGAAAAAGGTCCAAAAATGTCGGGACTGGGGCGTACCACTGCCCAGAAAACGTCGGGATGGGGCGGGTTAAACATTAGGGGATAATGTATTATTAAATGTTAAGGGATAAGCCTGCAGAAGATTTTGACGGGTTGAAAGATGTAAGAACTGAGTTACTGAAGGATTAAAAACAACACGATTACATTATATCCAATCAAAGATGTGAGACAAGTCAGACATTATGTGTGCCATAGCCTCATCCCTTGTTTATTGAAACAACTGCCGAGATGGACGCTGCTGGAACAAATGGTAAGGTGAAGGGTTGAGTCATCAGCATGTAAGTGGATGGAGTTAGATATACAGCTTAGATCATTGATGAATTGAAGGAGGAGAGTTGGTGATAGGACAGAGCCCTGAGGAACACCCATGTTGACAGCTCTAAGAGAAGAACTGTGAAAGTCTACAACAACAGCTAGAAATGAACCCACAGGAAGAAGAACAGAAACCATAAGTGGGCAGATGGGAATTTAAAGATTTATTCCAGACTCAATCGCAAGCCAGTGAGATGTAAAGTACAATGACAAAGCTTTTGCCAAAATCCTTAAAGGAACATGATTAGGAGTATGAAAGAAAGTTGAGAAGATCATCAGTAGAGCATCCCCGGTGGAACCCAAACTGACACAGAAAGAAGGTTGTGAGAGGAAAGGTGCATTACATTCTTTTTTGTTTTATCCCACCACGTGGTGTGCAAAATATGAAAAAAAAAAATTGTTTATTATAAACTTGAAGATAAATATCCAGGGCATCGTCTGATGAAAAAAAAAATCCCTCTCTCTTCGTCTTCTGTGGTGCCATGCATAAGTTTTAGCAGGGGTGTAGTAAAAAAATGAAAAAAAAAAAAATTATTATATACTTGAAGATAACCATCCAGGCCATCATCTGGTGAAAAAAAAATCTCTCTCTCTCTCTCTCTCTTTCCGTCTTTGCATAAAGCCATGCGTAAGTTTGCACAAGGGTGAAGTACTTAGCGGTGATGCACAGCCACTGGAAGGTTAGCACAGCCTGAGTTGTAGCTCACAACGCAATGCTTCTCAGCCTGAGCTATGGCTTGCAATCCACGGGGTTAAAGCAATTGAGCGATAGAGGGCTGCGAATGGTCACACCTCTTGAGAACAGGTTGAATGAAAGCAAACTTTCAACAAGAAGGAAAGGTACAAGTTGACAGAGAAAGGCGAAAGAGTTTGCCTAGGGTGGGTGTATGCACAGAAGCACAGTTCTTGAGGACAACAGGGGGGATCCCATCAGGCCCACATGTCTTGTTAGTACTGATGCCAGTGATGACAGAAAATACATCCACTGAAGAAAGATTTCATAATAGCCATGAGAAAGTCAAAAGGGGGAAGTGATAGAGGAACAGCACTGGAGTCAACTATGGTGGAACTGGAGGTGAGAGCCTGAGAGAGGTGTTCTGCTTTATCAGTAGAAGAAACAGCTACAGAGCCATCAGAGTAGAAGAGAGGAGGGAAGGATGATGAGGTAAAGTTGCTAGAATGGTTTTAAGCAAGATGACAGAAGGAGCAGGAAGAATTTGAGTTGGAGAGTTCAGAGCATTTGGTACAAATGAAATTATTTTTAGCAGAGCGAAGAACAAACTTCGCACGATTCTGGGCAGAAGCATAAAAGATATGAGAGTCAGAGGTGGACTGCCTCCTGTAACTTTTGTAGACCTTCTCCTTGTTGTGGATAGCATTAGAACACGTGTGATTAAATATTTTTTCCCATTAGTCAAAAGATTAGAGAAAGGAATGTAGCTTCCATGCCAAAGTGAATAACCCCCGAAATGAAAAAGGCACACTCAGATGGCTATCGGGCATGGAAGCAATAATCATTCCATGAAAAGCAAAGAAGTACTACTGGAGGGCCTCCCAATCAGCAGCTCCAAAGTGCTACAGATGTCACTTCTCGGAAGGGTTACCATGCATTACTAGAGTGATAGGACAGGTTAGGTTGATAAGTTTCAGATCAGAGGAGCCCAATGGAGAGAAAAGACTAATAATGTAAGCATATGGATTAGTAGTAAGAAAGAGGTCAAGCATGTTGGAACTCTCTCCAAGACAGTCAGAGATGCAGGTAGGGTGCTGTACAAGCTGCTGTAGGTCGTTAAGGATGGAAAAGATGTAGGCTTGTTCACCAGGTGCATCAGTGAAAGGAGAGGAGAGCTAAAGGTGGTGGTGAACACTGAAATCTCGAAGAAAGGAAATTTCAGAGAAAGGAAAAATTAATAGGATGTGTTCCAGCTTAGAAGTAAGATAGCCAAAGATTTTTTCATAGTCAAAAGAACTGGGGGATAAGCAAACTGAACAATTAAGTCAGAGAATGACAGGATAGCATAAGCCAGAGACTAAAGAATTCAGGAGATTCACATTCAGGAGCACGGGAGCAAGATATGGTGTTGTGCACATATACACAACAGCCACTTTGGCTTTGAAAAGAGTATGGAGAAAGTAGGAGGATACAGAGAAGGGTTTGTTATCAGTTGTCACAGACATTCTAGTCTCTGTGAGGAAGAGAAGGAGAGGTTTAGAGGAGGAGAGGTGGTGTCTAACAGTGAGAAATTTAGAGGAAAGACCGGGAATGTTGGAGAAATGAAGAAGTGAGTCTGGCAGCCAGGCATCTAACTTGGTCATCATCATGAGAATGGCGGAAGGTCGGGGCATTTATGTTCCCTCCCCCCCCTCCAACAGGGACTCCGAGGCTTGGTGTTGAGATGCCATTTTAAAAATAATTTCGAGTTAGAAGTAAAGTGTGTACTGTGCTTGTAGTTTGGTGTTGGGAGTAATGGGAACTTATCTGGGGAGCAAGCTGGCCTACTCACTCTGTTACTGAAACACTGAAAAAGTTCAATAAAGAGGCATGATCAGAAGCGAGTACCTAGGTCTGATGAAACGGGAGCTCCAGCTCTCCCTGTCATTAGCTTTCCTTCTACTGGTGCTTCAGTCTGCTCTGTAGAATAAGAAGCAACGCTCGGTTAATTTAGCTTGCATGTAAATGGATAAAGTGTTCGTTTTCTCTTACATATGACTCTCTCTCTCTCTCTCTCTCTCTCTCACAAACACACACACACACACACACACACACACACACACACACACACACATCCACACACACGCACATACACACATACACACGCGTCATAGAATGAATATTGATTCATTGGCGTCCGTCCAGGTCGAGATTTTAGGACGAGTGTGTGTGTGTGTGTGTGTGTGTGTGTGTGTGTGTGTGTGTGTGTGTTCTTACCTAATTGTATCTTTACAGGAATGAATCAAGCTCGTACTGTCCCGTGTCTTAAACCATATTTATCGTACATATCCTTAAATTTGTGAATTGTTTTGGCACACATTATTTCATTCGGTAGTGCATTCCATTGATCAATTGCTCTGTTTGGGAAACTGAATTTCCTTACGTCTTTATCACCTCTCTTCTTATGCAGTTTTTTGCAGTGTCCTCTTGCTGATGCTTCTCCATATGTTAAGTAATCATTTATGTATATTTTCTCCTTCCCTGATATGCACTTATATAGCATTATCATGTCACCTCTTTTCCTTCTCTCCTGTAGTGTTGGTAGATTCAGTTTATTTAGTCTTTCTTGGTAGCTTAGGTCCCTTAAGCTTGGTATCCATCTTGTGGCGGCCCTTTGAACTTTTTCAATCTTGTCTATGTGCTTTTTGAGATGAGGACTCCAGACTACTGATGCATATTCCAGGGTTGGTCTAATGAATGATGTTATTATCCTTCTTAGCATGTCTTCATTTATGTATGTGAATGCTATTCTCATATTTGCAAGCAGTGTATACATGTTCCGTACCTTCTCGCTGATGTGGTCAGCCGGAGATAGTCTGTTATTGATAATCACACCTAGGTCTTTCTCTCTTTCTGATGTGTATAGGGTTTTATTTCTTAACTTATAATCCCAATCAGGTCTTTTTCCACTTTTACCAAACTTGATTACATGACACTTGTCCACATTGAATTCCATTTGCCATGTACTACTTCATTCATGAAGTTTGTTTAATTCTCTTGTAGCTCTTTACAAGAGTCTGTGTTAGTAATTCTCCTTTGTATTTTTGAATCATCTGCAAACATTTTCAGATAGCTCTCATTTCCAGTGTTACTGTTTATATCATTTATATACACAAAAAACATGATTGGTGCCAGCACTGAACCCTGTGGTACTCCACTAGTCACTTCTTTCCATGATGAGTAGTTTCCTCTTAGTACTGTTCTCATTTCTCTTTTTATGAGAAAGTCTTGCATCCAACAAAACAGTTTGCCTCGAATTCCTCCTTGATGGTACAGTTTCCATAAAAGTCCTTGGTGTGGTATTGTGTCAAAAGCTTTCTTGAAATCTAAATAGATACTGTCCACCCATTCTTCCCTTTCCTGTATTGTGTTTGTTACTCTGTCATAGTAGCTCAACAGATTAGTAACACATGATTTTCCTTTTCTGAAACCAAACTGTCTTTCTGTTATCATACTGTGTCCTTCTAGATGATTTACCCAAGCTTTTCTTATAAGCTTTTCTAATACCTTGCTTACAACACTGGTCAGTGATACTGGTCGGTAGTTGAGTGGATTTTGTCTATTTCCTTTCTTGAATAAGGGGACAATATTTGCTTTTTTCCAAATATCAGGTAGTTTACCTTGACTCAAGGATTTCTTGAAAATTAAAAATAATGGTTTACTTAACTCCTTTGCACATTCTCGTAATACCCAAAATGAAATTTCATCAGGACCACTTGCTTTTCCTCTGTCTAATCTACTTAACTCCTCCTGTATTACTTTTTCTGCTATTTGTATATCTGGTAGTATGTGTGGACATGCATGTTCCACATAGTCCCTCTCAAAAATTTTTTCTTCTGTAAAAACTAATTGGAAATTCTTATTTAGTGCTTCACAAATATCTTTCTCTAGTGTATAAGTGATTCCCTCGTCCGTAATGGATTGTATTATATCTTTTACTTTGGTTTTGCTTCTGATATAGCTGTAAAACAGCTTTGGTTGATCATTACTTTTATTTGTTATATCCTCCTCAAACTGTTTTTGGGCTTCCCTCCTTATTCTTGTATAATCGTTTCTTGCATGTTTGTAATTATTATACGCCCTTTCACTATTGTGTCTTCTGTATCTATTCTACAACAAATTTCTTCTTCCTCTTGATTTTTTACATTCTGTATTGAACCATTTCTGTATTTTCTTATCTGCTTCTTTGTGCTGTGGGATGTACTTCTGGATTCCTGTTTCATAAAATTCACAGAATTTTTTATATACAGCATTTAAATCTTGTCCTCTAAGCTCATTTTCCCAATCAACTTCTAAGAAATACTTCTTTAGGTCTTGATAATTTCCCTTTTATAGTTTAGGCTCTTTTTGTAACTGTCATTGCTGTTTACTATGTTATATGCTATCCTGAAGTTATAATTTAGTACTGCATGATCGCTTTTGCCGAGTGGAGGGTGATATGTTAAACTGTCAATATCATTTTCTTGCCTAGTAAATATTAGATCTAGCACTGAAGGTCCTCTTTTTCTGGTGGTTTCCCTCACGTTGCGTTAGGAAAAACTCTTGCACGAGATCCAGGAGCTTTTAGTCCCAACAGCTTTCTTGGCTAATTATATCTAGAGTATTCCAATTCATATTTGTATTGAAATCCCCAGTTAGTATAATTCTATCCGATTTCTCTTCCATTTTATGTAGTAATGATCTTAACCCGTCACGTCCCGAGGTTTTCCGCACCTCCGACATCCCCCAGTCCCGTGGTATTTTCGAAAAAATTTTTTTTGGCTAAAACCTTCGCTTTTGGTGAGAAACATCGAAAATTCATAGAGAAATCGCTCACCTGAGGTTTAAAATACCCAATCCAGGTAGGAGTTCCTCCTTACCTGACTGGATTTTCTAACATGCTGGCACCAAAGAAAATGAGTTCTATGGGAGGGTAACTATTTTATCCACTCATAAACGTTATTTATTTATTTACTTTGTATGAATGTATATGTAGTATGAGAGTATATTGGTTTTCAAGCAGTAATAAAGGCATTATAAGCATTGTTTCACTCACTAACTAATCACCATACCTGACCTTTTTTTGTCATATTACCTGATCATTATTTCTGGCTGTTTCTTCTTCTAATGCTATGTAAACATTGTCCTCCACATTGTCATCGATTGGGGAATCACTCTGGCCCTGAATATCTTTACTAGCCAGGTCACTGGTAACAGGTGAATTGCCGAGACAATGGCGTGAGGGGGGGAGGGGGAGGTTATGCGGTGTAAAGCATTGTCCCTGCTTGGCATCTTGTAGAGGAATAGAGGAAGGTGTCCCGTTTATAAATACGAAAGATCACGCGCAAAAATTGAAAATTGTGCAAATTAGGGACCTTGCAATTGCACGACGTATTGGTACGTCGCTGGGACTGGCAAATGCAAATCGTTGCAATGTACCCATACGTCGACGGGACAGGGCGGGTTAAACTCTGAATTGTACTCTCTGCAAGGTCCTCATATTCGTCTCTTTCCCATGTGTTTGATCTGGGTGGCATGTACAAATTGGCTACAATTACTTTACCTTCAGATGTGTTGATCTCTACTGCAATCAGTTCTACTTGTGATGGTATATCTAGTTTTATTTCATTGACTTTTAGATTTTTCTTAGTTAATATTATAATTCCTCCTCCTTTTTTTAAATTTCTGTCTCTTCTCCATATATTGTATTCCTCTAAGTTTAGTATGTCATTGGATATCCTTGGTGTTAATTTTGTTTCAGTTAGGCATATTATTTGTGGTTCATTTTCTCTGACATAATCATTCATCTCTAGAAATTTAGATACCATTCCATCCACATTTGAGTACATCAACTTTATCATCTTGTTTATATACTTGTCCTGACATGGTTCTACTACCTTCCTCCTTTTTATTCCATCCTGTTTGTGTACCACTTTCGTACCTGCAATCCTATTACTTTGTGTGTGTGTGTGTGTGTGTGTGTGTGTGTGTGTGTGTGTGTGTGTGTGTGTGTGTACAAAACAGCAAATAGGTCAAACAGTGACCTAACAAAATCGAGTTTAAATTTAATCCAATATAGGTCAAACTTGGGTAAAGGGCTGAGTTACGACAAGAATAAACTGTTCAGTTTTGAGAACAGTTAGTCAACGGTCAGTGGTACATGACAAGGAAAAAGTTTATTCTGTGTGTCATTTATCAAAATAACTCAAACAGTTTTGGCCCGATTGTAACAAAAAAATGACGGAATGGTTGAGGGTCAGCTAAGGGGTAAACCTGTTTTATAGAACCATAAGTTGAAGGTTATGGCCACAGGGCAAGACCAACATACATTTTTTATCAGATTTACACCAATCTTAATGGAAACTTGAAACTAAGGAATGAAAAAAATTATTCGATTTTGTGAAGTCAGTCAAAGACAAGGTCTGATGGCAAAGTCAGCTCAGTTTTCATGTAATCTGAACTAAAGTAGGTGGAAGTGTTAAGGGTCAGGTAAGACAGAAGGGATTCAAATTTGAGAAACATCTATCAATGGTCAAGGTCACAGGGTGATATCAAATATTCGGCTTAGGGCGGATACTGCCCTTTCTACGTACTCCTTTTTGTAGTCGCAGTTGATATGACAAAAAGAAAATTTACAAACAGCCATCACCAGTCCCATGATGACACTCCCTCCATTGGCAAAGTGATATACGTGCAACACCCTCCGTACTACAACAAATCATTGCCTACATTAAAACTGATTTATCTGAGAACGTATTATTGCTTTCCTATAATAGAATTCAGATATGTTCACATGTGGCCATTCAAAACAAGATCATTGTTTAACTTTACGGTCTACCTTCCGAACGCCCCACGCTCGTTCTGCTTACAAGTTCATTTGCTTTTTTCCAGACAGAGTTTTTACTGGAACGCTCACAGTGGTTTTACACTCAGAACAGTCGAATATTGTATTTCAATACACTGTAGCAAGACTGGTAGCAGGCTCAGTACATTCCTCACTCATCTGGAAGGCAGAACACGATCTTCATAGCCATCGTTATCATTTAGTAGTCAGCTGTCCCAGTAATGACCTGAAAGTTTTAAAACCATTACCGTTTTTAAATCTTATACATCAGTTAAGCATCATTATGTCCTCATTACCATTAAAACAACTTACTTAATTTAAGTATGAAAGAACGCAGAAGTTACATAACCTTCAATCCTCAGTTTTATAATTTCAACAGTTATGACACTTGTTCAGTCGACAGGCATACGTCCTTTTCAGTCATTAACTCAAAGGAAATGCTTTCACTATTATATATATCATTACTACCTTATAACCATTGCTTTTAGTCCCTAATGATAACATAGTAACCTACGAAAATATTTGGTAAAAATTTTTTGTTAATGACGACCTTAGTTATACTTCTATTACTTTAACATGGCCTAAAACTACCATTCCTCCATCTTGAATGCTCAGTTATAACAATACTCGGTTCCACGGAGTCTGACGCACTGATTTTGCCAGCCGAGGACAGGTGGATTTGGAAACACTGCGCGATACATTCGGGCGGTGATTGGTCGATTTCCGTTGTGTTTGAACGTGCACCAAATTGACTTTGTATTCCAACCAAGACCCTCATTTATTTGTAAAATACAGGAATATACAGATACAAATTAATGCAGTGATGTCTTTAATGTTATTATGTGCCTTTTAAATTACTATAGATAAACCTGAACGACAGTGATAACAAAAACTAAGTAAAGTCGCGGCTGGATGCATACGGACAAGAGCCAGCGATTTGAATTCATTTCACTATGTTTGATTTCGTTCACACTGCAAGCGGTTTTATTATAGCAGCAGAGTTCAACTATTATTTTCTCATGGGGTCTGCTTTTATCTTACTTTCCTTTCTTCCACCATTAACAAAAATTCGGTTCATTCTACAGTGATGTAATCCATTATTTTCCCAACTCTCTGTCGAGGGGACAGAGAAATATGCTTGAGGAGAGGGTGCATAGTGACCAGGGATAGGGTGTCTGTCTGTCTGTATGTCTGTCTCTTATGATACGAAAACGTTAGGGAAAATCAAACACCAAACTTATTCATGTAAGAAATAATTTTACCGAACCTGACTGAGAATACAAACAAATGCGGTTGTTTAAAGCTACTGTTACCTATGAAGGTAATGAAAATGTGTATGTACACTATATATATTGAGAATAGCATGTATTAACCCCAATGTGTGTGTGTGTGTGTGTGTGTGTGTGTGTGTGTGTGTGTGTGTGTGTGCTTACATATATAATTATTAGAAGATAAGGTAAGCGTATCTAGGGTCAGGTTATATATTAGCAGATGAGGTAATGAAGGGCATGGTGTAGACTGTACTGTGACACTGTGTAGTAGTGGTGGGAAAAACATTCGAGCCTTCACAGGACCTCGGAACCACCTCGATATGAACATCTGAATTCCCGCCATAGTAGCTGACTTGTCCGTATGCATACAGTCGCGACTTTACTTAGTTTTTGTTATCACTGTCGTTCAGGTTCATCTCTAGTAATTTAAAAGGCACATAATAACATTAAAGACATCACTGCATTAATTTGTATCTGTATATTCCTGTATTTTACAAGTCAATGAGGGCCTTGGTTGGAATACAAAGTCAATTTGGTGCACGTTCAAACACAACGGAAATCGACCAATCACAGCCCGAGTGTATCGCGCAGTGTTACCAAATCCACCTATCCTCGGCTGGCAAAATCAGTGCGTCAGACTCCCTGGAACCGAGTATAGCTAATATGATGCTAATCACCAAGAAATGCTATGGAAAATAATACGCACAGCCGTATCACTGTTTCTTTCTGCTATTTATCTATGTAAAATATGATGCAAAAGGGCAAAAGCCTGAGCCAAGTGAAGGCGAAAGGAGTATAGTTATACTTTTTCTTCTATACAAACTCTTACGGTGATAACTAGAACTATAAATAACAGACACATGGAGATTGAAGATCATTTTTTTACCCAGTGCATGAGATCTCCTATAATGTGAATCAGTTTGTCTGGTGGTATTAATATCAAACCATCAAAAATGGCATCGTATTCAAGGGACTAATTTCTGATTGTCTCCACAGAATCCTAGGCAGTTAATAACATCTGATAGTTTAGACTGGGGTTCTGACAAAATCATTACCTATTACCTTACTTCTGATAGTATACATTTGAGCACTACCGAAATCAATGTCTTGTATCTTTGTCCCTCTGCCTTTACCCCGTTCCCACAGCCCCTGGCCTCTCTGCTAGCACCACCCCTCCCTTGCACCCTCAGTAACACCACCAGGTCTCATCTCTATCAAATTTCAAGAGCCTCTCAGTGTACGTAAAAACCAGCATTCCATTTCCTTGGAGATCACCTCCACACACCAACAACCACTGGTGCTATGATTTTCCCTTACGTTGACGAAGACCAGAAAGAGAGAAAGAGAGAGAGAGAGAGAGAGAGAGAGAGAGAGAGAGAGAGGAGGGGGGGATGGATTTTGATCAGTTCCAGGCCCTTTTCTCCCTCATGTCTGTCAATTAGGTTTTATCACCAACACTTTGCCACAAATTTAATCTTGGCTCTAGGATGGCCACGGGTTGCCGTCTGTGGGATCTATGGCGCCTTGTTCCTGTGTTATGACACCCACCAGTCTACTTCCTGGCTCTCAGTACTGGCTCCTTGTTGCTGGTTGTGGCACGGTGATGCTGTTGTGGCGCTTTGTGGTGTCGGTTGCGTTGATATTACAAGTTCAGTATTCTCGTCTGTTAAAGAAGATCCCTAACAACTTTTCCTAAGCGATTCATTTTGCATTTTAAATCTTACTGTCCTCTTCTCTGTTACATAAATCATTTCAATATCACCATACTCTGCATATACGACGGACAAAAGTATATTAACCACCCATATCGAAAAATAAATCGCTAAGGATGAGGTGATAGGGAGCTTTCTTAACCAATGAGAATACCGCCTGAAGTCCAATTGCCTCGTCTAACCTTTGCCTTTTTGTATCCTTCCCTTCTCTCACCCTCCCCTTCTCTCACCCTCCCCTTCTCTCATCCTCCTGTTACGAGGTTTTTGAGAATTTGCAATATTAAGGAATGAATATTCAATAATATTTGATACTTTAAAATGTTACTTGAGAACAGGACAATGAAATGACTTGTAAAAATCAAGCAATGAATACTTTATGCCGGTTTACTTCGCCGATTATCTAAGGACGAGAATTTATAAACTTTCTCAACAGTACACAGCAGAGACTAATTACTCACACATGCTGTTTATTGGTACTGTTAGCCTCTGGAGAAAGTGACTTCACCCCTGACAATCAGTAACTAATACCAATTGTAATAAGCAGGTTGTTGCCGGTGCATTAACCCCAAGTAGCACAACGGATTTTAAGCATAATACAAAAGGACTGGCCTAAGTACCAGTTATGAATAATGCAAAGCGTTTATGCAAACTAGGAGCTATAAGTGATATAAGCTCAAGAGAAAAGAAATGTGAATTTATTAATTAAAATGAGATAAATTTATGTTACATGTTTCAAAATGAATTCAAAATAGCAAATAAAATACACTCACTCGCTCACTCAAACGTTAAACTCTTAAGCCTAGGAAAATACAAAAAGAAATACTGGTCAGAGAGTGGGCTAAGCGGAATGGATTGGGCGTCGTTGCTGAGGAAGGACACTGCCACACACGCTGAACCTCTCACCGATTCACGCTAGATGGGGATTCAGGAACCCGCTGTACACACGCTGCTCCAAGCTGGGCCAACGAACCTAGTCCCACGGCACTCTAAGTCTGACTGCATTCAAACTGTGTGACAGAGGCAAGAGCGGGCCGACTTGCTAACGGCCAATGAAATTAGTGTGAGCGATTCACACTCACAATAAATCACTCAGCGGAGGTGCTAATGTTGTGCACAAGGACGATCATTTATGAAATGTTCTGAAAACACTCCTGATCAAGTGAATACAGAGACAGTTAAACTGAGTGATAATTATGGGAATTCACTAGAATTCACGGTTTCCCACCAAAGTTCAATGTCATGAGTTTGTTTAAATACTGAATAGCGCCAACTCGTGACATTACGCCCAATCAAAATCAAATTGTTTTCCTTCAGGAAAAAAAAAATCAATTTACATTCATATAAATCCTAACTCAGTCACACAAGATTCACACTGTGGTGTGTGTGTGCTATCCTGCTACAGGAGAAAGTCACAGTCGCCAGTGAGTGAAAAAAAAAAACTCGTATTTACGTTAATAGAAGCAAGCTTGAGGAAAAAACTCAGTGACGATGGTGAAAAATCCTGTACTCAGGTCAAACTGAGCGGAAGGTTTGCTACATTTACATTAACAACTAATTGTTATGTAGCGTGATGTATGTAATACATGGTGTAGGTGTGACAGTTGTGGTGTAACTCTACCTACGTGTAAAATTACATAATGCAAGTCAATAGTAAATGATGACGACGAGGTAGAAGAGAAGAGGTGGCAGCATGCGTCAGGGACGATCAGCTGTTCTGCACGGCAATGCTGCACCCGCCAGCTGCACCTGTGAAAGCAATCAAGGTGGAGCATCAAAAGTGTCATTTCTCTCTCTCTGCCTAGCAATCAGTACTTATGTTACAAAAAGTACACTATTTACATTATTAACCAGGAAACGTAGTCAAGGCATCTCTGCAGGACATCAAACGCTGACCTAGTTTACTGGTTAAACCCTATTCCTAATTAGCGAAAAGACTGGGCGTTTGTGCAGGACATCAAACGCTCCAATTCGCTAAATTAACCAGGGAACGTGGTCATGAGCGAAAAGACTAGGCGTCTGAGCAGGACATCAAATGCTGCGATTCGCTAATGGAACCCAGTTTACTGGTTAAACCCTATACCTAATTAGCGAAAAGACTGGGCGTCTGTGCAGGACATCAAATACTGCAATTCACTATATTAACCAGGGAACGTGGTCAAGAGTGAAAAGACTGGGCGTCTGTGCAGGACATCAAACACTGCAATTCGCTAGGGACCCAGTTTACTGGTTAAACTAACTCTAAGCTTACAATTAACATTAGGAAGCTGAGAATCCCTATGCAGTCTCGGACAGGTCACATTTTAACACCCACCATGGGTGTGAACACTCATGTGGATAATGTGCATTCTCCGGGAATCCTCTGAGAGGCCCACAGCTCGAGACGTTCCACAAGGTAATTCATACCTCTGTGGGGTTCTCAAACTTCCCCTTTAACTTACGGTACATATGTATGTACAGGCCCTGGACATACTGTGTCCTGTGGAACCAACGGGCGAGATGTCAGGTCTGCACCCACTTCACCACTGCCCTGTCTCTCAACTGACTCGGAGATTACGGGTGTGGTTTCAAACGGCACAGGAAGGACATGTCCCTGATTAGTGGTACGTGGACACACATTGCAGGAATGCATGAAACTATCTATCTCTCGTCCCATCCCTGGGCAGAAAAAGTCAGCACAGATACGGCCTTGGGTCTTCCTTTTCCCCAGGTGACCTCCTGAGTCTGAACAATGACCCCATTCTAACACTGCTTGGCGGTACTTGGTGGGAACGACAAACTGCAGTCGAACCTCGCCCTGGGGTGTTTGTGACTCACGGTACAGCCGTCCTTGTTTGCAAAAGAACTTGGCTTGACCTCCCCGTGAATACTTTATCATTCTACCCTTTTGTTTCTTTCGCACGGCAGCAAGTGTCGGGTCAGAATGCTGTTCTTGAACAACAACTTGGCTACACATCAGATCTTGCGGCGATTCAATGGTCACCGGGGTGACACAGTTTGGAGCCTCAGCAATGGCTCGTGTTTCTGCAGCCGAAGTCTGGGTAGCATCATCTTCGGTGCAACTATTCTTGGCACCGGGATTATTGCCTATGTTAAGGTCAAAAAAGGGTTCTGGCATGACAACTGTGAGTGTCATACCAGTGTAAAATGGAGATGCCACCTGGATATGTGCCTCAGGGAACAATCTCACTGATTCATCAATAAGGTTAGCTTGGATCTGTCGACCTGTGTACTGATCAGGCCGAACTAGACTCTGCCTGACAGAGCAACCTGAGGAACCATTGTCTCTCAGGACCTTCACAGGAATGTCTCCCACAAACCCTGGCTGAACAAGGAAGGCACTGTCACCTGTGGGAGGGCCTGTGGAGGAAGCAGCCAGCCACTCATGAGGCTGCTGAATAAACGATGCGGCAAACATGGTGCCCTGAGAATTAGATGCTTGAGGGGTTGTACTCACTGTGTGGGAAGATGGAGCATTGACCTCCTGTGGAGGAGTGTTCACTGTCACTGTGGGACTAGAGAGCTGTGGGGGAGTACCCATACTGGTAGGGACGTGACCACCGTGCTGCTGCTGAGGAATGAAGGCTGCGTTCACCTCCTGCCTCCTATTCACTTGAGCTGGTGCTGAAAAGGACAGTCGTGACGGTCGGTTGTGTGGCTGATACTGCTGCTGGTTAGGGTACATATTGTACCCTTTCCACTCAGGTTTCTGAGTGTATTGACCCTGGTCCTTCCTCTGCGGTTTTGGACCTTGGCCATTATTCTGAGAATGGCCTTGTTGCTGGGGTTCAGTCTGAGACGGTTTCCCATATTTATCAACTTTCCTGTTCCAGGTATGCTGCTTACGAGTTTGATACCCGTATGCAGTGAAGAATGCATCAGCCTTCTCCACCATTTGGCTGCCATCCCTTACCTGGCAGATCTTAGCTGAGCCATAAGTTCAGTAGGCAATGACTTTTCTGGCTGCGTGTGCAGCATAAGGTCGATTATCCCCTCATGCGCGGAAGGTGTTTCATCTTTCTCCATCCACTCATCTAAGTAAGCAGTAAGCTGGTCAAGAAACTGAATGGCAGTCTCTTTTTCCTGTAAACGTGCCCTCATGAACTGACTCTTGGCGTCGTCAAGTGTGAGGCTGTACGCTTTGACGAGTGCGGCCTTCATCATCTCATACGTGAGATTGTCTTCACGAATTCTGTGGAGAATATCAAGAGCAGGGCCCTCAAACAGGCTAAGAAACTGAAGCCGCTTAGCTGCCTCATCCAGCTGGTAAAGTTGAGCCATGTCTTCAAAACGAGCTATGTATGGCTCGATTCTCTCGCCTTCCTTGTATGAGGGAAGCTTGATGTGTGGGGGTCGCCAGAACATGTGCAGGGAGAGCGCTCGGGTAGCTTGGGCCAGCTGCACCAGATGTGTCACAAGCCAAGGAATCTCGCTTGAGCTTCAACATTTCAAGTTTATGTTTTTCACGTGCTTCTCGCTCGGAACGTTCCTGTTCTTGTTGTTCTCGCTCATATTCACGTTTTCTCTCACATTGTTCTTGCTCGCATTCACGTTCTCTCTCACATTGTTCTAACTCGAGTTAATGTTCTCTCTCACGTTGGTCTAGCTCGAGTTGACATTCTCTCTCACGTTGTTCCAACTTGAGTTTGCGTTGTTTTTGCTCATGCTGACGTTCTCTCGCGTTCCTCACGTTATTCTCGCTCATGTTCGCGCTGTTCTCGCTCGTGTTCGCGTTGGATTCTATGCTCTTCACGAGCATCATTCTCGCGTTGCTGCTCGTGAATAAGCCGAGAGAGGACATAATCCTTTACTTCTTTGGGGTCTGTAAGCCCCATATCTTTAGCTTCCTGTACATAGACTTTGGTAGACATGATGCTAAGTCAATCTAAGTGAACTAGAGACTGAGCACTGACTGGTATTTTGCAGAGAAAGATGCCAATAATCGAGAATAAAGAATATAGGCACAGGTTAGTGGTGACCAGCTTTATGCAGTTAGACTGGTAAAGAAAGAAAATTAAACAAAACAATGACTGTGAAAACTATTACTTAAAATTGATAGAACTGACTCAATAATCACCAGTAAAATAGTGCCTATAGACTTTAACGATAAATACGTAAGTATGAGTGAGTGAGTATTATCTCGTGAATAACTTTAGAGCTAGGAGTTAATATCCTGGAATGAGGTCGCCAGATGTCACGGAGTTTTTGAGAATTTGCAATATTAAGGAATGAATATTCAATAATACTTGATACTTTAAAATGTTACTTGAGAACAGGACAATGAAATGACTTGTGAAAATCAAGCAATGATTACTTTATGCCGGCTTACGTCGCCGATTCTCTAAGGACGAGAATTTATAAACTTTCTCAACAGTACACAGCAGAGACTAATTACTCACACGTGCTGTTTATTGGTACTGTTAGCCTCTCAAGAAAGTGACTTCACCCCTGACAATCAATAATTAATACTATAGTAATAAGCAGGTTCTTGCCGGTGCATTAGCCCCAAGCGGCACAACGGATTTTAAGCTTAATAGAAAAGGAGTGGCCTAAGTACCAGTTATGAATAATGCAAAGCGTTTATGCAAACTAGGAGCTATAAGTGAAATAAGCTTAATGTGGAGAAATAAAACACGAGTTTACATTGCATTAAGCTCAATAGAAAAGAACTGTGAATTTATTAATTACAATGAGATAAATTTACGTTACATGTTTCAAAATGAATTCAAAATAACAAAGAGAATACACTCACTCGCTCACTCAAACGCTAAACTCTTAAGCCTAGGAAAATACGAAAAGAAATACTGGTCAGAGAGTGGGCTAAGCGGAATGGATTGGGCGTCGTTGCTGAGGAAGGACACTGCCACACACGCTGAACCTCTCGCCGATTCACGCTAGGTGGGGATTCAGGAACTTGCTGTACACACGCTGCTCCAAGCTGGGCCAATGAACCTAGTTCCACAGCGCTCTAAGTCTGACTGCATTCAAACTGTGTGAGAGAGGCGAGAGCGGGCTGCACTTGCTAATGGCCAACGAAATTAGTGTGAGCGATTCACACTCACAATAAATCACTCAGTGGAGGTGCTAATGTCACGCACAAGGACAATCACTTATGAAATAGTGAAAAATGTTCTGAAAACACTCCCGATCGAGTGAATACGGGGACGGTTAAACTGAGTGATAATTATGGGAATCCACTAGAATTCGCGGTTTCCCACCAAAGTTCAGTGTTATGGGTTTGTTTAAATACTGAATCGCGCCAACTCGTGACACCTCCCTGTCTCTTACCCCTCCCTTTCTCTCTCTTACCCTCCCCTCCTCTCACCTTCCCCTTTCTTTCTCACCCCCCTTTCTCTCTCTTACCCTCCACTTTCTCTCCCTCACCCTCCTCTCCTCTCACCCTCCCCTTTCTCTCTCACCCTCCACTTTCTCTCTCACATTTCCCTTTCTCTCTCGCCCTCCTCTTTCCCTCTCACCCCCTCCTTCCTCTCTCACCCTCCCCTTTCTCTCTCACTCATTCCTCTCATAATTGCCATCTAGCGGTTGTTCTTTCCCTGGTAGATGACGATCTGTAGACAAACTGAAACCATCTGACGGAATAAAATGAAAAACATATTTCTACCTGGCGTGTTTCATCTTTCGTCTGGTTCGATTTTTCTGCTATGTATTGGCCAAACTTTGGGTTTCTCTCTCTCCCTCCCTCTCTGTCTCTCTGTCTCTCTCTCTCTCTCTCTCTCTCTCTCTCTCTCTCTCTCTCTCTCTCTCAGAGCTCATGACATAGAAGCTATTTCTAGAGCTACTAACAGAATAAACAATTTCCGTTCTCAGCCTGTACATCAAAATATGGTTATATTAAAAATCAAACATTTGTATGAAACCAGTTCTTTCGACTTAGGTAATATTTCAGTCAGATTCATTAAGGACCCTATATATGCAATGACATTCTACATAATTATAATAAGAAATACTTCAATTGTCACTGATCTCTTTCCCAATTCATTGAAACACGCCATTGTTACCCTCTTTTATAAAGCTGGAGACAAGAATGATATTAATTATCGCCCCATCTCATTTGTACCAATCTTTTCCAAAATGATCGAAGAAAATGATCTCTGATCAACTCCTGGATTTTATGGAAACCAATAAACTACTCTTTAATAACCAACATGGCTTCCGTCCAAAATTATCAACAGACACAACTCTTTCTGTGGTAACCGATAAAATTTATAACAACATGGATAAAGAACGTGTCTCTCTTAACTCTATGTGATCATTCCAAGGCATTTGACAGCAACAGTCATAGGATCCTCCTTAGAAAAAAAAAAAAAAAAAAAAGTAGATGTACATTTTTTGGTTCAGTAGCTACTTAGCAAACAAAACACAGTCAGTTCGTATTAATAATTAAATATGCTATATGGGGTCCCTCAAGGCTCTATTTTAGGACCTATATTATTTAGTTTATATATAAATGATATGCAAGAACAGTTTAATAACAGTACCCTTGTACAATACGCTGACGATACCCGGTTCCTTCAGTGGCTCAGTAAATGAAATTTATCGGTTAACATACAAAACTGATGAAACTTTGAGTAAGGCCAGAATGTATTTCCTTCAAAACGGACTTCTGCTAAACACAAACAAGACGCAGTGCATCTTCATAGGTATACGCCAGTTGATATCACAAATACCTGATGACACTACCATTCATTTTCAGGACACCACACTCCAACCAACTAACACTGAAGAACCTCGGCATTTGTATGGACCGGTGCACGACCTTTGATAGTCACATAAGTGAAATAAGCATGAAAGTAATGTATGTTAATAGAAAAAAAATGCTATTTTGATAAAGATGTTTAATCATAATCGAATCGCGGGCATTAAGTCATTTACTGTAAACTATTGTAACATTATATGAGGTAGAACCAATACCACTTTGATTGTAGAAACACAAAAACTACAAAACTTTGCTTCAAAAGTTGCAGACGGAAGAGCCAGGAAGTATGACCATGTTACCCTCATTCTTCAAGAACTTCAATGGCTAACTGTAGGTAATCATCTAACAACATTTAACCATGCAGTTGCTATATTAAAAAAGTACATAATCTCCCAAAGCACATCATGTCTCTCCCGATCGTCAGTAATGTAACCCTTCAGCACAACCAGGCAACGAAGTATTTTACATGTTCCAAAACTTAACACAGACACGGGGACCAGATCACTTTCAGTAGCAGGTCCTAAACTATGGAATGAGCTGCCATCTTATATCAAAGAGTCCCATGACCTCTATATATCTATACATATCTATATATATCTGTATCTGTCTATCTATCTATCTACCTATCAAGCTCTCTCTCTCTCTCTCTCTCTCTCTCTCTCTCTCTCTCTCTGTATATATATATATATATATATATATATATATATATATATATATATATATATATATATATATATATTTAAAGCAAAACTAAAAGGCTACCTACTAAACAAAACTTAGTTTTATGGCCTCACAACTAATGCAAGAACAACTCTGCCTCAAAGTACTATAGTCTTAAACCATATATTGTATGTACAATATACATCGTAATATTTACTGTTAGCATGTAAGTACAGTGTAAGAATAACCACTTTTTGTGGAAAAAAAGGTTTTTAATTTTAGTTTTTAAAAATCTCTCTCTCTCTCTCTCTCTCTCTCTCTCTCTCTCTCTCTCTCTCTCTCTCTCTCTCTCTCTCTCCTTTCTGTCGGTTTATTGGCTGCCGTGACGTCTGTTTCGCTGGTGCTGTTGGCACTGAATTGGCGTTAAATGGAACTGACTTGTAGCTTTGTGAGCAGACTGACTAAGGTTCGTATTCTAGATGATTAAGGGAGCTTCGTTACATCTCTTCCTTACCGATTTTGTTTTTTAGATACGGCTAGCTAATAGTGTTTTCTACGTCATTTATGCAGAGTATGAAGACACTAGAATTACTTGAGTTACAGCATAGGCGACGGCAAGGTATTATAAGCAAATTAAGTCGCTTTGGAAGAGGTGTTAGGGAGCTTCCTTAACAGACCAGAATACTGACCTAAAAGTAATGCTGCACCTTGGTGTGCTAGCCACTCCCCTATCAGTCCAGTGACCTGGTTTTACCTTATCTTGCTACAACCAGATGATTTATTCCTCGAGTGAGAGACCCTGTTAGTGAAGTATTGAAAACTATCTCCATTAAACCCTTCAGTATGAAAAAGTTTTATAAATTCTGTTTTTTCAGTCGCCTGCTCATCGTCTTGTTGCTCTGGGGAAACCTCTTGCTTTACGGTATGTAGATGTTGCTGGATGAAGGATGGTTCAGATCTGGTTTGTGTGTGTGTGTGTGTGTGTGTGTGTGTGTGTGTGTGTGTGTGGCTATGCCTGAGAGTACTTGCATACCCAAATCTCATATAAACTAAATTACCTAAATATTACCAAATATCGCTCCCCCAGTCCTTCTTCAGAACCCAGCGAATTTGATTCTATATCCACACAGTTGACTAACCTTAACCTCACTCTTACCACTGAAATTACCGTTTTGGGTGATTTTAACGTCCAAAATGGAAAATGGTTATTGCCTTCTGCCAGGACTGACGATACTGGTCTAGAATGCCAGCTTTGTGCACAATCGTTTAATGACTTTAATCTCACGTAATTGATAAAACAACCGACCATAATAGCAGATAATCCTGACCATAACGCCAATCTCTTGGACTTATTCCTGACAAATAATCCAGATCAGTCCAAGAAAGAGGTACTGTCACCACCTGGAAAATCCAACCACAATCTCATCAAAGCCTCATCAGTCAGTTCCCCTAAACTTCCCTGTTCTGAACCTGTCACGGTGACCAGATGGGCCTTTGATAGGGCAGACTGGGATGGATTTAGAAATTACCTTCCTGATATTCCATGGCAATCTTTCTTCCACAGTGACATCAGTTATTCCCAGAACTACATTAAAGACCTAATACAAGCTGGCATGGAATTGTTAATACCCAATCAACAGTTCACTAAAAGATCGGATTCCTCAGAAAGGTTTGACAGCAATTCTATCCATCTCTCCTTTCTCTGAAATCTTCATTCTTGAAGATTTCAATGTTCACCACCACCTTTGGCTCTCCTCTCCTTTCACTGATCCACCTGGTGAACAAGCCTACATCTTTTGTATCCTTAATGACCTACAGCAGCTTGTACAGCACCCTACCCATATCCCTGACTGCCTTGGAGAGAGCTCCAACATACTTGATCTCTTCCTTACAACTAATCCTTCTGCTTACACTGTTAATCTTTTCTCTCTCGTTGGGCTCCTCCGGTCATAACCTTATCACCTTAACCTGTCCTATCGCTCCGGTACGGCCTGCGGACCCTCCAAAAAAACGTCGTCTCTGGCACTTTGGAGCTGCAGATTGGGAGGCCCTCAGGCAGTACTTCTTTGATTTTCCCTAGAATGATTATTGCTTTCATGGCCGGGAGCCATCTGGGTGTGCCTTGCGCATTACGGAGGTTATTCTCTCGGACATGGAAGCATATATTCCTTTCTCATATCCTTTGACTAACACAAGAAAGCCTTGGTTTAATCACGCTTGTTCTAATGCTGTCTGCAACAAGGAGAGGGCCTATAAAAGGTACCGGAGCCAATCCACCCCTGAATCACATCTTTTATACGTTTCTGCCCGGAATCGTGCTAAGTCTGTTCTTCACTAGACTTAAAATAATTTCATCCGTACAAAATGCTCTCAACTCTCCAACTCAACCTCTTCCCGCTCCTACTGGCACCTTGCCAAAAACCTTTCTAACAACTTTACCTCATCATCATTTCCTCCTCTTTTCTACTCTGATGGCTCTGTAACTATTTCTTCTACTGATAAAGCAGATCTCTTCGCTCAGACTTTCTTCTCCAATTCCACCTTAGACGATTCCGGTGCTGTTCCTCCATCACTTCCCCCCTCTGACTTCCTCGTGGCTAACATTAAAATTTCTTCAGCTGATGTATTTTCTGCCATTGCTGGCCTGAGTACTAATAAGGCATATGGGCCTGATGGAGTCCCTCCTGTTGTTCTCAAGAACTGTGCTTCTGTGCTTACACCCTGCCTAGGCAAACTTTTTCGCCTTTGTCTGTCAACTTGTACCTTTCCTTCTTGCTGGAAGTTTGCTCTCATTCAGCCAGTCCCAAAGAAGGGTGACCATTCCCAACCCTCTAACTATCGCCCAATTGCTTTAACATCCTATATCTCAAAAGTTTTTGGATCTATTCTTAATAGAAAAATTTTAAATCATCTTCCCTATCACAACCTTCTTTCTAATTATCAGTATGGGTTCCGTCAGGGACGCTCCACAGGCGATCTTCTCACCTACCTTTCAGACTCCTGGTCATCCTGCTTTCGAGACTTTGGCGAAAGCTTTGCCATTGCACTTGACATCTCAAAGGCTTTCGATCGAGTCTGGCATAAATCTTTAATTTCCAAACTGCCCTCTTACGGTTTCTATCCTTCTTTCTGTGCCTTCGTCTCTAGCTTCCTTTCTGGTCGTTCTATAGCCGCTGCTGTAGACAGCTATCGTTCTTCTCCTAGATCTATTAACAGTGGTGTTCCTCAGGGCTCTGTCCTATCACCAACTCTCTTCCTTTTATTCATCAATGACCTTCTAAGCTGTACATCTAACCCTATCCACTCATACGCTGATGACTCCACCCTTCACCTTTCCATTCGATTCCCACAACGTCCATCTCAGCAGTTGCTTTAACAGGCAAGGGATGAGGCTATGGCACACCTAATGTCTGACTTGGCTCGTATCTCTGACTGGGGTAAAAATGATCTGGTTGTTTTTAATGCATCAAAGACTCAGTTTTTGCACCTATCAACCCGACAAAATCTTCCACAGGTATACCCACTTATGTTTCATAATACTCAACTTAATCCTACATCATCCTTGAACATGCTTGGGGTTTCATTTGCTCGGGACTTGTCTTGGAAAGATCATATTACATCTCTTGTAAAATCTGCTTCCAAGCGATTGGGTGTGCTAAGCCGACTCCGTTCCTTCTTGACCCCTACACAATTGTTGACTTTATACAGGGGTTTTACCCGCCCCTGTGTGGAGTACAACTCTCATGTGTGGGGAGGTTCCCCACATACAGCTCTTCTCAATAGGGTGGAGTCAAAGGCTTTTCATCTCATTAACTCTTCCCCTCTTACCGACTCCCTTCAACCTCTGTCTCTTTGCTGCAATATTGCATCTTTATCTCCTTTCTATCGCTACTTCAATGGTCACTGTTCCTCTGAACTGTCTGCATGCATTCCTCCACTTCTACGACGGGCCCGTAGCACCCGTCTAGCAGCAAACTCTCACCCCTTTTCTGTCCAACTCTCTAATGCAAGAGTTAACCGTTACTCCCAGTCCTTCATTTATGCAACATGTCAACTCTGGAACTGTCTCCCTCTGTCTGTATTTCCTGCTTCCTATGATCTCCAGTCTTTCAAACGCAGTGTGTCCAGGCATCCCGAAATGAATGGATCTTGAATTTGGCTCTCTCGTGTATTTTGTTTTTCTCTTGGAAGGAACAGTGTTTGCGGGCTCATGGCCTTTGGTTCCCTCTTCCTCACATAAAAAAAAAAAAAAAAAATTCCCAGATCAACGACCCAAAAGTCATTAGCGTATAACTTTTACTTAAAAGCATCTGAATCGCCTAGTCAGTTTGAAGTAGCCAGAAACCATGGAAAGGCAGTCACATATCTCGCTAAATCAATCTTTCTTCACAACCAAGCGGCCAAACTAATAATCAGTCCTAATGACAACTGAATATTCTTGTCAACTCTTCTTTCAATAGCAACTTTAACGAGTCATCACCCATTCTTCCACTAAAATCTTCAGATGGTAACACTACGTTTGACCCGCATGGTAATGCGAATATCCTGGCCAGTACATCTACCAGAAATTCTACTTCAGAAGAAGTCAGCCAGGAGGTCCCTTCACTAGAACTTGACTCTCCCGAAATCGCTCCACTCAAGATACTGACTAGATACGTAAAATCGATCCTAGACAATTTATAAACCAACGAAGTCCCAGGTCCAGATGGAATTCCTCTAGTTGTTTTGAGAAATTGTTCCCCAGAACTTGCTCCTGTTCTAGCTACATTACTCAGACTATGCATATGTACTTCATCATTCCCAAATTCTTGGAAGCCACTGTCCACCCAATTCCGAAGAAAAGAAGTTCCTCTGACCCCTCTGATTACAGATCAATAACTATCACATCTTCTCCTGGTCAAGTATTTGAGATTGATAATTAATAAGCACATAGTTAAACATTCTGAATCTAGCAACTTAGTGATACACAGTATGGTTTTCGTCACAAAAGATCCACTCTTGATATACTCAATCACCTGAGTCATTCCATCCATCAGTCAATTGACCAGCATGAGGAAACGCATGCAGCCCTTGATATATATAAAGTTTTGGCAGAGTTAGGCACTGTCCCCTGCTGTCTAGACTCAACTGCTATGGTCTATCATCTTTTGTTCCTCTGATTTCCTCATATCTCAGAGACAGAAAGATAAGGGTAAAGGTAGATGATGTTTATTCCAATTTCCACTCGATTAATGAAGGTGTGCTACAAGGATCAGTTCTTGCTCAAACTCTATTCGTAATTCATATTAATTATCTCTTATCTGTCACCCATAATACCATCCATTCATATGCAGATGACTCAACACTTCACAGTTCGTCCACATTCAAACACCCATTCACCAAGTTTAATATCTTTAACTCACAACTCAGTACAGCAGTCTCGAATAATTAAGACTTATCTAAGATTTCTGAATTGGGACAAAATAACACTGTATCATTTATGCTAGGAAAACCAAATATATACAGTTTATTAATAGACAGATATTGCCTGACTCCTATATTACTTCAGTGCTTCAGATATTCCAGTTTCTAAAAGTATTGAAATTGTTAGTGTTTCAGTTAACAGTACCCTCAGCTGGACCTCTCATGTTAGGTCAGTTACTAAAACCGCCTCAGAGAAACCTGGATTACTGTACACAGTCCGTAACTTGTTGACGGACGAGCAGTTAGCTATAATTCACAAGAGTCATGTGCGCACTCAGCTAGAATACTTCTCACTCTTGTGGAGTGGATGTGGAGAGATCGTTTCAAAACAACTAGACAAAATTCAGACCTAAGCTGTTGAAATTACTAATAGTCCTGCCATTACAAATGAACTGCCTCCCTTACAAGTACGAAAGAATATTGCCTCCCTTGTATTTTTTTTACAGATACTTTTATGGTAAATGCTCAGATGAATACTGGGCTGTCACACTGCCATACTGAAGAACTTCTACCTATCAGAGTTCTTTTATTCTCCGAATTGCAGCTCTTTGGAACTCGCTTCCCCAGAGTAGTTTCCCCCCAAACTTCAACCTACGGCGTTCAACTCCAACTATATTGATTTTTTTTTTTTTTTTTTTTTTTTGTGAATGGAAGGCACCTGTAGTCTGGTGTATGGATTTTTAAAATGCATTTGTTTTTCCTTCCTCTGTTCAGTCATTAAAAAAAAAAAAAAAGGTTGTGCCACGCACAACAAGCCTCACCCGACTATATCAGTTTCGAGTTATAGCTCCCTGATTATTCGTGACCTTGAATCTGACCATTCAAGACAGCTCGATTACCTCCAAATTTTATTTTATTTTTTTTATTTTTTATTTTTTAAGAACAGTGCCCACACATCCTGAAATTTTCATATGATTTCATTCAGCTGTTTCTCCTTACTGTTTCTGACAAAGAAACAAATAAAGAAACTAGACCAAAAACAATACCTCGCCGCACTCCGTCCCGGGCGAGGTAATATATTATGACATATTATCCTAGCCTCTTCACCATGTCCTCAGCCCTGCCATTTATCTCTGTCGTTATCACACACTGCGCCAATATTGCCTTATTGGTCGCTGATGGAGTGCTGAATGGCTAACCGAGTGGTTATCTTCATCCACACTAACTACTCCACTCCACTTTCACTCCACCATCACTCTTGCCACTGTGTTTCTTCTTTTCGTCCATTGCAATTTCTCTCCACTCTCACTCCTCTCTCACTCTACATTTCCTAATTCCTCCACAAATACTTCTCCATCACTGAACGTCTACACTCTCACTCCACCACCACTGACTTTCTCCATTTCACCACCTCTCACTCTCTCCACACTCACCTCGCCAGCACTGACACTATCGACTCCCACTCCACCACCACTGACTCTACACTCTCTTCACTACCACTGACTCTCCACTCTTACTCCACCACCACTGACTCTCTCCACTCCATCACCTCTCACTCTCTCCACACTTACCCCGCCAGGACTGACACTTTCCATTCTCACTCCACCACCACTGACTCTCTCCACTCTCACTCCACCACCACTGACTATCCACCATTACACCACCACCACTGATTCTCCAAACTCACTCCACCACCACCACCACCACCACCACCATTGACTCTCCACACTCATTCCACCACCACTGACTCTTCACACTCCACCACCACCACTGATTCTCCAAACTCACTCCACCACCACCACCACCACCACCACCACCACCACCACCATTGACTCTCTCCACACTCACTCCACCACCACTGACTCTTCACACTCCACCACCACCACTGACTCTTCACACTCCACCACCACCACTGACTCTTCACACTCCACCACCACCACCATTGACTCTCCACACTCACTCCACCACCATCACTGACTCTTTCCACTCTCACCACCACCTCGACCGTTGACTCATCAATCTCACTCCACCATCACTGACTCTCTCCATTCTCACTGCACCACCAGTGACTCTCTCCACTCTCATTCTACCATCAATGACTCTCTCCACTGTCATTCTACCATCACTGACTCTCTCCACTCTCATTCTACCATCATTGACTCTCTCCATTCTCACTCCACCACCACTGACTCTCCACCCTAACTCCACCACCACTGACTCTCCACCCTCACTCCACCACCACTGACTCTCCACCCTCACTCCACCACCACTGATTCTCCACTCTCACTCCATAAGCAATGACTCTCCTTTCACTCCATCATCACTCTCTCCACTCTCACTCCACCACCACTGACTTCCAACTCTCACTCCACCGCCAATGACTCTCCACTCACTCCACCACTAGTGACTCTCTCTACTCTCACTCCACAACCACTGATTCCACTCTCATCCCACACCACTGACTCTCTCCACCTTTACCACACTACATACACTCTTCATTTCATTTCTCTTTTACTGAGTCTTTGCATGTACGCCTCTTTTTACTAGCAATGCCTGATTGATCTAGTCTGTTTCCATGTATTAATTCACTGTATATAAGTACTATACCTATTTATGTAAACAAAATATCTACCCCATGCCTAATCTAGTTTGAGGGGGAGAAGTGGCGCATACTTTGTATTTGGGTCTGGGAAGAAGTGATTAGTTTTTGATTCGGGTTGATCAAAGGTTAAAGGTCCTGGGTCAAAATGAAAATCCATAGAGTGATGTTATCTAGTTAATGTCTGATTGGATTTACATCAAAACTGCCACATACAGTGCATATGAGTCCGATAAGAAGCGATTAGAGTATGGTGCAGGTCGATTAATGGTCAAAGTCAGAGGTCATGGGTGAAATTCTTAGTTCAGGGGCCGGAATTATCTCATGGACGCTTGATTTGATTTTTTTTTTCCTGTGTTGCAAGACGCAAGGGAAAGCAGAGCAATGCATGCTCTCTCTCTCTCTCTCTCTCTCTCTCTCTCTCTCTCTCCCTCTCTATCTATCTATCTAACTATCTATCTATCTATCTATCTGCGGAAACTTTGAAACTTCCTCCCTGCAATTGACCTTTAATCCTGCAGTACCCACCTTCACAGGGACTGCTCCTATCACCCCTTCCTCATCCCTAACGTAATTCCACCACATTCCACTTACTTCCTTCCCCCCCCCCACACACACATTTCTTTAGCCCTTAGACACTTAAAATCTTGGAGGATTGTTTATAATGTGGCTTCGCTGTACTCAAACCACTAATTCTACCACACCCATTTCCACAGGCTATACTTCACTTCCCCAGTTCTATCGTCATCCAGATCCCTAGCTCACCCCACCGAATCCTTTGCTCACCACTCATTTCTTCCCCCCCCCCCTAGTTTTTTCACGGTTTCATGACGCGACGCCGGTCACGCAGTCGACGAACGAGCTGGTTATCGATATTTCCGTGGTTATTGTGACTGGGGATGGGAACTGGTGACTCGAGATAGACACAGATCATTCAAAGGTCAAGCTCAAAGATCAAGATCAAAGTTCGGGCGCAATATCACTATACATTCTCAGCACCCACTTTAGTTGATTCTATGAACAATCTTACTCATTCCACTTCACTCTAGCAGCTGTCCGATCACACTCATTACCTACACTCTCAGCTCTACTAAACCCCCTCATTCCAGGTACGAAGGGTGAAGGGTAGGTGTTATGCATATCAATATAAATCCCTTAGAAGTGACAACAGTTATTTCAGTCATGTAAGTTTCGGTGTTCAGAACTGATCCTTTGTGATGAAGCCATATAACGTATGTTAATCATCTCAGTCAGATTCCTGTAACCGAACAGGGAATAATATATATAATAATGTCTTCTCATCTACAGAGCTAACAGAGATTATTTCTTACTCCTCCTTTACCAAAAGTCTGCCCTAGACCGAGTAAAAGCGCTCGACGAAAATAAAGAAAAGAAAAAGGAAAAATATGTATGAAATTGTCCTAATAAAGATGCAGTTATTCATTCAAGGTGCTTCTTCATTTTTTTCTCACTCAGACTATATATGTGCAAGTTGGCTTTTAGGTTGTCATTAACATCACTTCATAGGCTTTAAATAAGTTGAATTACTTGCATTTATCCTGATGAACAACAGGTAATACGCCATCGTTATGAAGGGGATTTTGTCGACAGTCGTCAGTCCCTTCAAGAGCAAGTAAACGTCCATTTCAAGATCTACAGAGAGAGAGAGAGAGAGAGAGAGAGAGAGAGAGAGAGAGAGTCTGGTGAAACTCCAAACTTGAATAAAATTATTGTAATGAGGGGGTTACTTCTGTATGTGCTTCTTTCACTGGAGTGAAACTTAATTTTGAAACTTCGAGAATGAGATGGAGGGATGGAGAAGTATATGAGAGAGGGGTGTGTGAGCTAGGGGGAGGGCAGTGAAATGGCGGGAGACAGGGCGACATGGAGGCGATTTGTTTGTGGCCACCGCTTACTGGATTAAGGCGTCTGGGAATAGGTAGATAGATAGATGTATTTCGTAAACATACACTGTACTATTTTGGTAAGGCTGGGCGTGTCTGACTAAATGAAAGCCAGCATGCATGTGAAATGTGATTTTACGCCTTCATAAATCACTCTGTGTGTGTGTGTGTGTGTGTGTGTGTGTGTGTGTGTGTGTGTGTGTGTGTGCACTTCTTCAATGATTGTGTTTTCTTACCTGTGAATGTAATTTTTTTCTAGTTATTCTTACCCATTAGTAAAGTATGCACTAAATATGGCGGATATTCAACACATTCACAACAACAAGTCCTTTCTATGATTATTAATAAAGTCGACTGGTCATGACAGCAATTTACGATAAGTGATTTTTCTCCAGGTCCTTCCAGAGCTTGATAAATCCATTTACTGAGGATAATTATAAACGGAAAAAAAAAAAAAAGTCGTTCTTAAGTTAAAAACAAATCTTGTGACAGAAAAAGAAATCTCCATACTACAGAGGTTAAAACAGTATCAGCTCTATTTTTGGACGTACAAGTGAGGTATATATATATATAGATAGATAGATAGATAGATAGATAGATTTTAAGGACTTCGTGGGACGAAGGAATGTAGAAAAGGTGCATGTGGGAAGAGAACTGAGAGGCTAAGGAGAAAAATTATCCTAGTTCTCGTCAGTTCCATTTTACATGGTTATTTTCTGTCTGTCGTGAGTTACACTGAATGTGGAAACTTACCTACAAAGGCCATTTAAGTATATCCCTCTCCCTTCCCTCTCACCATTCTCTCTCCACTACCTCCCTATCCCTCCACTCTATCCATTCCCTTAGCACATGACACCTCCCTCCACATTCTCTCTCTCTCTCTCTCTCTCTCTCACACACACACACACACACACACACACACACACACACACACACACACACACACACACACACACAGATATACAAAATCCATTTACCTTCGCTAATGGCCTTCGTACAAAAAATTCTGAATTAAATCTATGGGGTCAATGTTTCTCCATTGATTGCATTAATTTTTTGCCCGTGATGTAAGAGATGAATGCGGTAGGCTGCAGCAAAGTAAAAAAATAAAGTAATGTACACATAGACTCGAAAAAAATATATTCCATCGCCACCATTCACCCTTTTATGTCACTTTATTTGTTTTCCTAAAACGTCTGAACAGAAGACAAATATCTCATACCAGAAGAGTTTCTCACGGGGTCTTTGCGTCTCGTATTTTCCTGAACCTCCTACCAATACGCAAAACACTAATTTCCTCTGATAATTTTTTATAGAGGTAGTTTCCTCCAACCTAATTTACGGAGGGTGGAAGATGTAAAGAAAATAATGGATAGATTTATGTTGAAAGCCTTGGATGACTGATAGTACTCAAGTACAAAACTGAATGCTGGTAGCGTACTAAGTCTCTCTCTCTCTCTCTCTCTCTCTCTCTCTCTCTCTCTCTCTCTCTCTCTCTCTCTCTCCCCAGCCCAGGGTGGTGGATGGGTTCAGAGCTAGTCAGGAATGGGGTGTTTCGAATGATGACAGTAATCTGTCGAAGGTCAAGGACACAGGGCAGTCAGATGGTCTTTCCTTAGACCACTTGGTGGCTCGGGTGTTGCATTTTCTAAGTGCTCCTTGTTGTGTGTATTATGCTCTTCTTACTCTAACTTGGACTAAAATTGCCACCTAGCCATCTTGAATGCTGAGTTGTAGTAGAGATTGACGCTAGAATATGATCCCAGTCACGAAGAAGTCCTATGGCAAAGATGTAGAGTCGCAGGGTTGTCTTTTTCTGCCACTGAGCTTCGTGAAATAAGCTGCAAAATTACAAAATCTGGGCCAAGTTAGAGTGAAAAGAATTTGATAATCGTCAACGATAACCCTAGACCAAATCTGAGCTTCGGACTTGTCAGTAAATGAAAACCTTGTTTTTGTATCCTCATGTCATTTTACACTTAATCATCATCATCATCATCATCATCATCATGTCTATTGGTAATGAATAATGATATGTACAGCCGACGCAAATATCCCATTAAATAATGATCGCTGCAGTGGTAACCAGATGCATTATTATCCTTAAAGCCTTATTGTTGGCTGCCATCATTGTAGGTTCGAAATTATCAACATTTTTTCCCCTCGATAACAATGGGATATGGTACATTTAATAGTCCTTATACTGATTAATGATTTCCAAGCATTTAGGTGTTTTCAATACATCAGCGTCTTGATATCATTAATCTAGTTCCAGATTTTGGTGAAATAAAACAGAAAATAGTGTGACTACATCTCAAAATTAAGAGCCGTTGTTTTCGTGGCCCTAGACTCATCTGAACGTGACACCGATGAACTGCAGGCTGACGTACTCCCTTTCTAGTCCTACTTCTCGAGTTGGGGGATAGGGGTGGAGATGAGGGGCATTTGTATACTCAGGCAGAGGATCCAATTGATTTAATCGGTACCACCACGGGAAGGCGTCCTTCTCCAACAAGAAAATTAAGGTTAAATGGATGCAGCATCAGCGGCTCGATCTCTGGCATACCCGATGTAAAAATATTATTATTATCTGTAAAAGTACACCAGGCAGACCCAGTGAGACGTAACCTGCGATGAGAGCTACAACGCGTCGTCCTATTTTTAAATGCGTGCAAAAGTTGGTACAACGAGGGTGATTATACCATCAGGATAATACTGTCTGAGTTTGGCCGAAAATGAATAAATAATTAAATTAATAAATAAATAAGTAAATGCGTCCATGGAAGCGACTGAGATAATGATGGTAGTTGTTATCCATCTGACTGAATTTTACCAACAGAAAAATTCCTTAGTATTGCCATGAATAAAGAATGTACACGCAAGCCATAAAAGTGGGCGAGTTTTATTTTTAACCGATGTGTGTGTGTGTGTGTGTGTGTGTGTGTGTGTGTGTGTGTGTGTGTGTGTGTGTGTGTGTGTGTGATATTTGGATTATTTTCTTTCTTAATGGCAGGCAATTTAATTTAGCTAATTTTATTCACCATCTTCCAGTAAATTGGGTAATGAGTCACACTGTTCTTAACTCTCTTTTTACTAGTTTTTGTTTAAAATTAGACAACAAAAATGACTAACATGCAATTACTAGATCAGTGTTCAAAACAATTATTCAGATTATTTTTAACGCAACATTATTTAGTTACTGAATAATTTAAGTTACCGTCTTTGCTGTTTCATTTATAAATATTATTAACCCTTAATAATAATGACATGTATCCGTGCTATCATATTAATTACAGACTGTGTGTTGCAACTCTGCCTTGACAACAACACCCTTGTTGAATGACGGTGCTTGCATTACTGCACGAAGGTCATGCACGTGATAATATTGCAGGCAGGGTGGCGTGATAAGTCTGTGTTGTGTCTCCCACACGGTTTGCCATTCATATAAAACACATTTTCTTCTGTTTATAGAGCCATTCTGGAGTCACATTCAGCAATTTACATGAATGTATTTGTCAAGGAAAAGTTAAACCCTCTCAGTACCGGACCGTTTATTTTATTGTAATAGTTCACGGCATTGCGAAATCAGGACACCCAAATGACTCGCTCTAAGCTGAGTATGATATCTCCATTTTTTTTTTTTTTTTTTCAGTATGGGAATTGGTGAATCCTACTACAGTGATTAGAAATAATCTCCACTAAGCCATATAGACAGATAGATAGAGAGATAGATAAATAGATAAGGCCCAAAAATTGCAGTATGTAGGCATGTATTCTAGATTAGACATCTTACATAACGTAGACAGGTTGTTAAATACAACACCTAATGCAAAGATAACATATTGCCATCGTCATCGCCACCACCGGGCAGCAGCAACAGCAGCAGCGGAAGATCAGGCTTCGGTACTCTCTCCACAATCTCGTATTATTTTCATTCCAGTAATTGAATTGTCGTCCGGCTCTTCTTCCCTCCATCGTGTTTGCAGAGTCCGGGACTCGAGCCCACCAGAGTACCCAGTTCTCATTATCCAGAAAGGTCGAATCTAGTGTTGGGTTTGATCCTTTTCCTACTCTATTTCATCTTATCCTTATTATCTCTTTTCTTTTCTTCCCCATTCCTGCTCTTGTTTTTCTTCCATTTCCATTCTTTCCTCCTATTTTCCACCGACTGTTCTCCTTAATGTTATTTTCCATCCAGTTTAGCACTGAATCTTTCCTCTTTGCTGTATCTGTGGCCTCATAAGCCCACATCCCTATCACAAGGACACTTCTCCGTTCCCTCTTCTGCGATTTGTCTGTGGCCAACCCTAGGCTTACGGGATTAAAGTGTGTGGCAATAGATAGAAAGATTGGTAGATAAATAAATAGAGATACTGTGTATATATATATATATATATATATATATATATATATTGTTACATAGCCTATGATTTCATCATCCTTTGTGTAATTTTAACACACAGTTGCTGCATGTTTGATCACGAGCGTGTTCTGCCTCAGTCCCCCCCTTCTACCGTTATAGTAGAGTAAGTCGTTCTCTCTGTTATTCAGAGCGGGATTTTCAGCTCTTTGTCCCCATGGCTTCATTTGCGCGTCCTTCTTACAAGTTGTATCAAGCTCTCCTGGCCTCTATATAATGAGCTCAGTCTCTGCATCATTGCCACTTAGATCTGCTCCTCATTTTGTTCACATCTCTGTCCTCCCCTGTACAGTTATTATTATTGTGAATTTCTCAGGAAGTCTCCAACCATCTAGCAGCTGTGTGATTTGAGTATAAGTGTTGTTGCATTTTTTCTTGTACTGTGTAGCATAAGGTTGATTCTTAGGCCTAGTGAGGTCTTTGTGATTAATGTAGAGTTTTGTATCAGTCATTTTAAATAACATTTTGTACCTGTAATATTTTATCTTGCATTAACTGAGCATTACCCGGTGTATTTTCATTTATCAGGGCTGACTTAGATAAATTTACTCTTGCTAATTTCGTGTTAATAGAGGCTGTTGCAGTTAACCATATATTTAACCTGTTTTTTGCCATTACATTGTCCTTATGAGTCCTGAATGTTTTGTTGTTAGTTTGAGCATTAAACTTTAACTTGTAATTTTACCTAACTCTTTTGTTTTGAACCTGGAACTTTACGGGACAGTAGTGACTCTTAGTATTCTCACTTAAAGTGTACGTTATCTTTCTCTGTTCCGTAACATAAATTTGGCGACCTCTTATCAGGATATTCAGGATATTATCATAAGGATATTGCTTGATATTTTGTGACTGTTACTTATTAATTATGTCTACTATTACTACACTTGATGAAGCCAAAGATTTTTTGTCAAATGTGCAAACAGTGTGTGATGTAGAAAACAGAACAAAGAATGAACTTAAGCTTGTTGCTCAACAATTGGGAATTGCTGTTCGCTCTCATCATTCTAAAGATCAAATTGTTGACATGATTAATGAAAGCTTGTTTAATGTAACTCCTCCAAATGAGCAAACGCAGATTGAATTACCTAAGTTACAGCTAGCCCTGCAGGAGGCTAAGGCTAAGGAGGCGGAGGCTCGTGTTAATGAGGCAAATGCTCGTATTCAAGAGGCACAGGTACAGGCTCAGGCACAAATTGAACTTGCCAGGATTCAGGCAGACCATCAGTATCGCATGAAACAAGGTGGAACTGGATCATCTACCTCTGATGATTTTGATGTGGCTAAAAATGTTAAACTTGTCCCTCCTTTTAATGAATCTGATTTAACAAAGTATTTTCAGTTGTTTGAGAGGGTAGCTACAGGTTTTAGTTGGCCCAAGGAGTATTGGCCAGTACTCCTTCAAACTGTTCTCACCGGTAAAGCTCAAGTAACTTATGCATCTTTGCCTCAGGATCAATCTGATAATTATGATGTAGTTAAGAGCTTGATTCTTAAGGCCTATGAGCTTGTTCCTGAAGCCTATAGAGTAAATTTTAGGACAACTTACAAGCAAGATAAGCAATCCCATGTTGAGTATGCAAAAATCAAAGAAGATCTGTTAGAGCAGTGGTTAAATTCTAAGAATGTGGATTCTGATTTTGGTAAATTTAAGCAGATGATTTTGCTGGAGGATTTCAAAAGGTGTATTTATAAAGATGTAAGCCTATATCCTGATGAGAAAAGAATAGATAATTTGTCTGATGCTGCAGTTTTAGCTGATGAATATGTTCTCACTCACAAGAGATATTCTAAAGAAAAAGAGAAAGCTGAGAGTAAGTACGTTGCCTCTACTCAGAGTACAGGTAACAGGAAAGAGAATAAAGATGATGTTTCTCAGGAAGTAAATACCAGCTTCACCTCTAGATTTCAGAAAAGTAAATGTACTTATTGTAGTAAGCTTGGTCATACTACGGAGAAATGTTTCAGGAGGCAGGGTGATGTGAACAAAAAGGAGTCTTTAAATATTCAGTCAATTGGTCTAGTGTCCACCCTTGAGAGTTCCCAGAATTCTTTAACTGAGTTAACTGAACCTGCTTTGAGGGGTAACTTAAATTCTCATGATGGAGCTCCTCTTTTGAGCAGTAACGTGGGTGACACTCTCAAGAGTTCATGTGCTAATTTCCTGTCTGATGGTTTTGTCAGTCCTCTGGACAGCAATGACAGGAAATCAGTTCAAATATATCGTGATACAGGTGCTTGCCAATCCCTTATGCTGACCAGTGTTCTAGGCTCTAATGTTAATTCCTCTGATGAAACTGTAATCTTACAAGGTGTAGGAAATAATTACTTCTCTGTCCCTCTGTGCAGAGTGAATTTAGAGTCTGGTTTTCTTAATGGTTCCGTTATGCTTGGGTTGGTTGAGACACTCCCAATGTCAGGTGTAACTTTCTTACTTGGAAATGATATTGGTGGAAGTCAAGTGTGTCCAGCTCCTCAGTTGTCTAGTGAGCCAGTGGCTGCGGCCCAGGATTGTAGTGTCCCTGATGTGTTCCCTGCATGTGCTGTCACTAGGGCTAAGTCTAAAGTTACTGGTGATTTAGAGGATAATGATGATGATGATGTTATCCTAGCTGACACTTTTCTTGCTAATTTGGACCACTCACCAGTTGAGGCAGTACCCCGTAGTGTTGATAATTTGTCTCGTCAAGAGTTGGTTGAGTTGCAGGTTGCTGACCCTGAGTTGAAAGGTCTAGCTAACTCTGCTTACAGTGAAGAAGAGTCAGCCGGTGCTTCTACTTGTTATTATGTAAAGTCAGGAGTACTTATGAGGAAGTGGAGACCCCCAACAGCATCAGCCGACTGTGAATGTGAGGTTGTACATCAAGTTGTTATCCCTCGTGTTTGTAGGCAGGATATCATTCGAGTGGCTCATGATTCCAGTTTGGCAGGACACCTTGGAGTGAGGAAGACTGTGGCACGCATTTTGAAACACTTCTACTGGCCAGGTATCTTCATTGATGTTTCCTGGTATTGTAAGTCTTGTCACACCTGTCAAGTTGTGGGGAAGTGTAATCAGACCGAAAAGGTTGCACCTCTAGTTCCCATTCCTCCTTTTGAGGAGCCTTTCACCCGTGTGTTGGTGGATATTGTGGGCCCTCTTCCTAAGACTTCTTCAGGATTTTCTTATGTGTTGACCCTGATTGATATGGCTACTCGTTATCCTGAAGCCATTCCACTTAGAAATATCTCAGCAAAGAACGTGGTTAAGGAAATGCTAGGGTTCTTCACAAAGTTTGGTCTGCCCAAGGAGGTACAGTCAGACCGAGGAAGTAATTTCATGTCAAATGTTTTCAAGCAGTCTCTGAAAGAGTTGGGCATCACCCAGATCACGTCTTCAGCTTACCATCCCCAGACCCAAGGAGCGTTGGAGAGATATCATCAAACACTCAAATCGATGCTCAAGAAATACTGTTTGGAACATCAGAAAGACTGGGATAAAGGTCTTCCATTCGTTGTGTTTGTTGCAAGAGAATCTCCAAATGAATCACTGGGCTTCTCACCTTTTGAACTACTGTTTGGCCATGAAGTAAGAGGACCCCTTAAGTTACTCAAGGAATGCTGGCTGTCGGAGGAAGATGACGTCAACCTGCTGGAGTATGTGATGAAGTTCAAAGAACGGCTGTCCACTGCTTTACAGCTGGCGAGAGAGAATTTAGGAGCTGCTCAGGAGAAGATGAAGACTTGGTATGATAAGAAGCCCAGGTTACGCCACTTTCAGCCAGGAGATCAGGTTTTGATTCTGCTACCAGTTCATGGGCAACCTCTTCAAGCCAAGTTTAGTGGCCCTTATTTCGTGGAGAAGAAACTCAGTGATGTCAACTATGTCATCGCCACACCAGATCGTAGAAAGAGCAAGCAACTATGTCATATCAACATGCTAAAGTTATATCACAGGCGGGACGAAAATAATCCAGTCTGCACTGTAGCTGTTCCACCCGAGTCTGCAAGTGAAGCTCTCCCATGCAAGTGAAGCCTGAGTGATAGTTTGGGGAAGAATCCTGATATCATGAATGATCTCCAGACTAAGCTTTCTCATCTACCTCCCAAGGAAAGGCAGGAGTTTTCGGCATTACTGCAGGAGTACCCGCAAGTGTTCCGTGCTACTCCAGGAAGAACCACTGTGTTGATGCATGATGTCGACGTTGGAGACGCAAAGCCAATTAAATTGCCTCCTTACCGTGTGAACCCAGTGAAAGTTCCTCTCATCCAGAAGGAGCTTGGCTACCTGTTGGACCACAAGATGATTGAGCCCTGTCAGAGCGAGTGGAGTTCTCCTGTCACTCTAGTCCCTAAGCCAGGTGGGTCACAGAGGCTTTGCATCGACTACGGACGTGTTAATCAGATAACTAAAACAGACACCCTCTCCCTCGTGTGGAAGATTGCATAGACAAGATCGGAAAGGCTAGGTACATAAGTAAGTTTGATTTGTTAAAGGGATACTGGCAAGTACCTATGACTGAACGTGCTAGGGAGATCTCATGTTTTGTAACAATAGGAAAGGCTTTTGCATGTTCTGTAATGCCGTATGGTATGAAGAATGCACCAGCCACATTTCAGAAGCTCATGAATGTTGTAACAGAGGGTTTGCCAGGGTGTGTTGTTTATATTAATGATGTATTAATCTTCAGTGACAACTGGAAAGATCACCTATGCCATGTCAGTAAATTTCTTGACCGTTTAGTTCATGCTAATCTTGTAGCTAATTTATCAAAGTGTGAGTTTGGTCAAGCTAAAGTTCAGTACCTTGGGTATGTAATTGGTGATGGACATGTTGCACCACTAGGAGCTAAGGTTCAGGTTATAAGTGATCTTCCCAGACCTAAAAGTAGGAAAGAGCTACAAAGATTTTTGGGAATGGTAGGTTATTACAGGAGATTTGTTCTTAACTTTTCTATTATTGTATCACCACTTACAGACCTACTGAAAAAGGGAGTTAAATTTGTCTGGACCGATAACTGTGAATCCTCTTTCAACAAACTTAAAGCTATTCTATTAAGTCAGCCAGTGCTCGCTACTCCAAATTTTGCTAAGCCTTTTAAGATGGCTGTTGATGCAAGTGATACAGGAGCTGGGGCTGTTTTGCTGCAAGAGGATGATCAGGGTATTGAACATCCTGTATCATATTACAGTAAGAAGTTCACTCCACCTCAAAAGAACTACTCAACTATTGAGAAAGAGCTTTTGGCCTTGATTTTGGGTTTACAGCATTTTTCATTTTATTTGTGTTCTGGTTTTGACCCCATAGTCATTTATACCGATCATAACCCACTGAAATTCCTTAGTAAGTTTAAAGATAAAAATCAGAGATTGACAAGATGGAGTCTACTTCTTCAGGAGTATACATTAGACATACAACATGTCAAGGGGAAAGAAAATGTTATTGCAGATTGCTTATCTAGACTTTAGACAGATTGTTTTAGAGTAATAAGAAATTTCCTTTGTAAATTTCTTTTTCTTTGTGGGGAGGTGTTACATAGCCTATGATTTCATCATCCTTTGTGTAATTTTAACGCACAGTTGCTGCATGTTTGATCACGAGCGTGTTCTGCCTCAGTCCCCCCCTTCTACCATTATAGTAGAGTAAGTCGTTCTCTCTGTTATTCAGAGCGGGATTTTCAGCTCTTTGTCCCCATGGCTTCATTTGCGCGTCCTTCTTACAAGTTGTATAAAGCTCTCCTGGCCCCTATATAATGAGCTCAGTCTCTGCATCATTGCCACTTAGATCTGCTCCTCATTTTGTTCACATCTCTGTCCTCCCCTGTACAGTTATTATTATTGTGAATTTCTCAGGAAGTCTCCAACTATCTAGCAGCTGTGTGATTTGAGTATAAGTGTTGTTGCATTTTTTCTTGTACTGTGTAGCATAAGGTTGATTCTTAGGCCTAGTGAGGTCTTTGTGATTAATGTAGAGTTTTATATCAGTCATTTTAAATAATATTTTGTATCTGTAATAATTTATCTTGCATTAATTGAGTATTACCCGGTGTATTTTCATTTATCAGGGCTGACTTAGATAAATTTACTCTTGCTAATTTCGTGTTAATAGAGGCTGTTGCAGTTAACCATATATTTAACCTGTTTTTTGCCATTACATTGTCCTTATGAGTCCTGAATGTTTTGTTGTTAGTTTGAGCATTAAACTTTAACTTGTAATTTTACCTAACTCTTTTGTTTTGAACCTGGAACTTTACGGGACAGTAGTGACTCTTAGTATTCTCACTTAAAGTGTACGTTATCTTTCTCTGTTCCGACACTATATATATATATATATATATATATATATATATATATATATATATATATATATATATATAATTTACCCTTATTGTGTGATGGTTAACGGTATGTAACCTCTTTCACTCACCCTGTAACAATGTCCTCCAGTCCTTTCTGCAGCCATCCATCTCCCCATCACACCCTCCATCACTGTTCCTCAACTTTCAGATAATAATCTTACTACTGGCACTCTCACCTCCATCATCCTACCAGCACCACCTCTCCAACCTCCATCCCTCCAACAGTACCTCTCCATCCTCCATCCCTCTAACAGTACTACTCCATCCTCCATCCCTCCAACAGTACCTCTCCATCCTCCATCACTCAACAGTACCTCTTCATCCTCCATCACTCCAGCAGTACCTCTCCATCTTCCACACACCCAGCAGATTGCCCATAAGTCCCTTCAACTTTACAAACCTATCTCTCCAGCAGCTTTCTCCCCCTCCATCTCTCCACCAAAAGTCCTCCTATCCCTTTGATCTGTACTCTTGCCTCTCCTACCCCTCCGTCAGACACCTTCCACACCTCTCTACCCTTCTCTATTTCTCTCCACCAGGACACCCAGCCCGCCATCCCCTACACAAATTCACTCATCCACCAGAATGTACCCTTGCTCCCCCATTCCACTACCACCTCACCCGTTCAGAATTAAAACCAACAAAACCCCAATTTCATTAAACCACCTGTAAACTGCAACATTCCCTGCAATCCCTCTAATTCCTTTAAATCTCTCCGCTCTCTCCACCAGTACACTCATCCGCCGTTCAACTTTATCCTTCCACTTCTTCAGTCCTCCACAACCCTTATTATTAGTCTCCCTCCGACCACCAGTTTTCATACCTGCCGTATGCCTCTCCAACTCTCTCCCAATACACCCACCTTCAAGATTCCCTTCTCTCCTCTCCACACCTCCACCGGTGCATTCCCGTTCATATTCATCACTTCACCAATACACCCATCTAGTATTCTAAGTTTCCTTTTCTCTCACAACTCTTGACAAGCAAATCGAGCTTAATTGCAACTACAGTACCCTCCACATCCCTCTACGTCATTCTTCTCTCTCTCAACCAACACGCTTCCATTTCTCTTCAGTCTCCACCAATAAAACCCCAGTTCATCCCTCCCCCATTCCTTCCCCTGTGCGGAAATTTAACCCACACTAAGTGTCGTTCATTGGTGGCACAATAGGGTAGAGGTGAGGGGGCGAGGGGTGACAGTTTCATTTGTGGTGACCCAGGACCAAACCACACGTTGCCTGCACCATGGCTGGGTCTGACTACATGATATTCCTTTGCTTTCATAGGGTGGATAAATAGAGTACTGTTTAGAGGAAAGGACCAAATACTTTAGCCTGAGGCTGGTGAAACGATACCTCTAAGAAAATAAAGACCCTTACCAAATCCCGATATCATTAACCATTATTTCAGACATACTTGTCCTAAAAACAGATGATGGATGTTTAAAGAAGAGGACTTAGGTCAATGATGTACGATCTGGGTGTACGATGCTGACCTTAGACACATCGTGTTGATGAGAATGATTGCTACTGAAATGAACTCCAAGATGTTGGCTGCTGGCTTTGTTTTATACTGTAATATTGGATTTGTTTGCATAGTATTAGATGTTCTGATTATTTCTGATGTCGCTGCGGTTTGTGTGTGTAATTCACCGGGTCGGTCAGGATCACTTGATGGTCATGATCGTCAGCTTTTACCCTCCCGGAAGGGAGCTGAGAGCTCATATAGTCCGATCTAAGGGCAAGGCTGTGACCTTCACACACGCACACACCCGTCCAATTGCTCAAGGGGGACAGTAACCACCCACTTCGTCAGTGAAACTTTTCGCAACCTGAGCGAGGCCCGAACTCCCGTCCACCACTTGGCAAGCGAAAGCGTTACCACTGCACCAGCGAGCGGTGTGTGTGTGTGTGTGTGTGTGTGTGTGTGTGTGTGTGTGTGTGTGTGTGCACATCATTCATTTAACAGAAGCCAAAATTCTCCGTGGCGGCTTCATAAACACCATTTGTTCCAGAGTTTCAGCACATGACTTCGGAGGGGCAGGAACTTCGCATACCACACTTCGCCTACCACCTCGAAGTCGCGGGGATCATTAGTTTACATACTGGGATTTCCCTCACAAGTAATTTTTATGAAAGCTCAGTTTCCTTCTGTCTGAAGCATAGTAAAATATCAAGACATGAAAACAGCCAGTCCCATAAAATCCTCCTTCACGATATAGGGATCTGAGACTATGGTGTCTTAGATGAGAGCCTTTACGGTGAAATGCCACGGGGGTTCAGTGGCATCGCGTTGTTTTCACGGTTTGTTTGTGTAATGAGTCTGAGGTGCAAAACCGAAGCCGTAATAAATACTGGCAGTGAATACTGATAAGATGTACATATGCATATGTACCCACTGCATAGGTTCCACCCACCCACCCACTCACACACCCACACTCACCCCCCACCAAACACACACTTTGCTACAACTCTACTCTTTCATATGCATTTCACTAATTAAAACATCACTTCCGTACCTGGTGAATATGTGGATGGGTTGATTCTGGCTGTCATTTTTCCTCTGGGTATTAGGCCAGGTTTCGCAGTGGACCTTACCGTTATGTCAAGATGCAAATACGGATCACCTTGCACAGCTGTTGACACATGATACACAGTAATACATGACTTCTGCCAATGCTTTAAAACTGTGCTAGTCAAGTACGGTGCACTGATACACTGGGGGGAGTGTAAGATGGCTGATTAGGATGACGTAATTATCAGCAGTGTACAAATTCATCATAGTTATCATACGTTACCTCACAGCAGCTAGTAACATTTTAAAAACACAGTAGTAGGATTCACTTTATACGACCAAATGAGCCAAATGAATATTGTTATTCTCTTCTCCATTATTGAGGTCATCCAACTAAGCCTACACAGTGTTGTATAAATATTAATTCTTCAGTGTGATTACGTCTACTCTTTATGTTCTTTATATCAGATAACTTTATCTGACGCAGGGAAGGCCTCCTGTGCCTAAGAATTTGGCAGTAATGTACCAAATCCAGTTTGAGAATACAGTAAGTTTGGAATTTCCGGCACACCGCTGAATGTGCTGTAACGTGTCACGCAGGCTAACCACATCATATCCTTACAATTACTTCATAAATAACCGTAAAAAGCTGAAGTGCTGTCTACACCTCCACCCTGTTGCTTTTAGGAATGCAATCATTAAAACAATACTTTCCAAACACAATATTATGATCTCGTGAATTGCAAAGGAGAGCTGTAGGCTTGTGTTTGGGTCTTCTGTGTGCTTCGGTGCTTTCACAGTATCATAATTTCAATTTGTATAAACAGTTCATTGGATGCAAATCCGTTTCCACTCATTCAGCCTTAATCCTGGACCGGCCGGGATTGGTTTTACGCTTTAGAGACTCTTCATGTGATCTGATTATCAATAAGTTCTGGACGTGCCAAAATTTTGAGCGTCTGTGGACGTGAAATACTGTATTATTATTTAGACTCTGTTTCTACTCTTCGTCTCTATCACTTCTCCTGACTCAGTCCTTTTAATACAAAAGGTTTCTCTTTGCCAAACAAAAAAATCACCTACAGTATAATTAGCCAAAATATAATACTTGGCTTAAATTCATTGCCATTGTAAAGATTTATAGACATTGCTTTAAAACAAATTTTTGAGTAGGCTTCTCTCTCCCTTTGCTTTTAATGAGCTGGTCTCGAGATAACCAGGACAATGTTCTCCAGCTTGTCCTCACAGTCGATATGTGAATAATCTAGAAAACAATGTCATCTACAAAATATTCAAAAGAATATTCTGAAATATTTAAACTACTGAATAATACGTGATTAAAGTTGTGAATAACCTCTGAATCTCTCTCTCTCTCTCTCTCTCTCTCTCTCTCTCTCTCTCACACACACACACACACACACACACACACACACACGCACAAATATTTTCATTCCTAAAGTGCGTCCATGTAAACATGTTTTTTCATTATCATTTTACTACTGAAACGGGTGAAATTAGGGACTGTCCCCCATATTTATGCTGACGGAGAGGTGTAGCAACCCCAGTGTAGCCTCGTACCTTCCATGGCACAGGAGCAACACGATGATATTCAAACTTTCTTTCTCACCTGACTCAAGGTCACAGAAACACCAGATATCAGTTTTATATCATATTTACATTTGCCTCTCCATTAGTGGCCCTGCCAGTCAGTCACACCCTAAGGATTTTTCCTCGCAAGGTGCTTTACTTTACCGAATCCCCATATGGTCTTGCATCTGCCAAGTATTCCTGTATACTACGAGTGCTTGTTTTATTCCCCTGACCCGTGTGAACGTGAGACACTGGATTAGAATGATGGCGATGGATAAGAAAGGATTTTATTTATCTATTTATTTATTTGTATTTGCCATTCTTCTTCGTCCTCTCTCTGCGTTTCCCAAAGTTGCTGAGATACATGCTGAGGCGCCATTGTCGAGAACCCGTCAGTTAGAGCAATTCACTGTCTCTGACGCAGCACACAGACAGGAGGACCCTCAATATTACCATCAATATCCTGATGAACATGACTGTGAGTGTGTGAGGCCGCCTGATGACTGTATGTAGTGGTGAAACTACACAGATGTAGTCGTAGGATGTGGACGTTGACCTGGGAAGATTAAGGTTGCTGCCTGACTTCAAACAACTATAAATCAGAGAGAGAGAGAGAGAGAGAGAGATGTGGTCATCACTTAACAAGATACCTAAGTAAACGAAGTGGATATATAAAGGAAAACAGTTACAGTGTATAAGAGTACAATAAAAAGCAAACAGCAACAGACATATTGGACTACTGCTGTTTTAAGGAAAACCGAGTGTCATTTTTAAATTATCAAACAAAAATAATAAAAGTCAAACAAGCCATTTTCCTCTGAAGTTCTTTTACACAATTAGGAAATACGCCTTGTCCCCCAGAATACGTAATATAGTTCTTTTAACATGTAATATAATTCCTTTAATACGTTGTGTTTCTCTTCTCCCCCTCGCCACCAGCATTTTTGCAGAATATAATACTGTTATCCATACATGGACGAAAGACTTCATTTTATTGGTCATTTAATAGTAGTCCCCCCGCCCCCTCCCTCTCTCTCTCTCTCTCTCTCTCTCTCTCTCTCGTGGCACCAACCTTGATAACGTTCAGGTATTGTACACACGATCTGTTCTGCGAGAAGAGGCTGAACGTTTTTAGATCATGTAATGCAAGCCAGGCACGTCAGCCAGTTATTTAAGAGATCTTCTTTATTATTCTTCTTCAACATTGGGTTGCTATGGTTGTTAAGGGAAAGTATGTGAATTTCTTTTATAATTCTTACGATATAAGGGTAGAGGTACAGTTAAGACATCATTAACAGGGATGGTGATGAAGCGAAAGGGAAAGAACAAGGAGAATGATTGACTGCATAACGGTAGGAAGAGACATGGAGACAAGAGGTCAGTAAAGGGTAAAAAATGCACTTATCAAAAATGTAAGAGGATAATTTGAAATCTTGGGCGAGGAAGATACAACGTTGGGGAGTAATGGCAGGGAGGAGGAAGAAGCAGGGTAGCAGGTGGGGTACGTAAAGAGAGAGAGAGAGAGAGAGAGAGAGAGAGAGACTTTTTCTTTAATAACAGAACAGAAGAAGGAAAAGCAAATGAATAAAAAATTAATAATCCATACACAAGCTTACTGGCGTCCTCCATTCATAAAATATCTGTAACAGTTGGACTTGAACAGCTGTAAGTTGAGATTTCGGGGAAAACAACTCTGGGGAATCGAGTTCCAGAGAGATGCGGTTCGGGGAATAGAAGAATTCTGATAGGCAGATGTTTTGCAATATGGCTGAGTGACATTCCAGTCATGAGCGCTACCAGATGCCCGTGTAGCACGAGGGAAGGCCTGAAGAGGTGGCACCATGGAAGCAAGTTCGTCTGAGCATTTGCCATAAAAATATCTGTAAAATAATGCAAGGGAGGAAACATTCATTCTTACTGGTAGGGGAGGTAGTTTATTTATAATTGCAGGGTCATTAATCATTCCAACAGCTTTGTTCTGAATATTGTCTAGTTGTTTTAATGCAACCTCTCCACATCCATTCCACAACGGTAGCAATATTCAAGGTGAAAGCACACCTGACTCTTATAAATTATAGCTAACGGCTCGTCAGAGAAGAAGTTACGGACTCTGTACAGCAATCGAAGTTTCTTTGAGGCGGTTTTAGCAAGTGATCTGACGTGAGAGGTCCAGCTGAGGGCATTGTTAAGTGAGACACCAAGATTTTCAATATTTTTGGAGATGGGAATATTAGTAGCATTAAAGGTAATATTCGAAACTGGCAATATATGTCTATTAGTAAATTGTATATATTTGGTTTTTCTAGCATTAAATGAGACATGATTGTTTTGTTCCCATTCACTGATCATAGATAATTCTTGATTTATGAAGATGGCTGTACTGAGATGAGAGTTAGAGATACAGGACTTTGTAAATGGGTGTTTGAGTGTGAATGGAAAGTGAAGTGTTACGTAATTTGTATATGACTGAATGGGATTGTGGGTGACCGATAAGAGGTCATTAATATGAACCAGGAACAGGATTGGCACCAGAACTGATCCATGTGGCACGCCGGCATTAACTGAGTGGAAATTGGAATATGCATCATCTACTTTTACACATATTTTTCTGTCACCAAGATACGAGGAAAGCAGAGAAACAAAAGACGTTAGTCCATAACAAGGGAGTTTGGACAGCAGGGAACAGTGCCACACACTGTCGAAAGCTTTAGGAATATCAAGGGCTACCGCATGAGTTTCTCCATGTTGGTCGATTGATTGGTGTATGGCATGAGTCAGGAGATTGAGTACGTCGATGGTGGATCTTTCGTGGTGAAAACCATATTGTCTGTCACTGATTAAGTTGTTGGATTCAAGTTGTTTAACTATGTGCTTATTAATTACAATTTCAAATACTTTACCAAGAGAAGATATGACAGCAATTTTTCTGTAATCAGAGGGATCAGAGGAACTTCCTTTCATTGGAATTGGATGTACCGTGGATATTGGCTTCTTTCCATGAATTAGGGAATGGAGAAGTTTTTTTTTTTTTTATGCGAGGAAGAAGGAACCAAAGGCCATGAGCCCGTAGTAACAGTTCCCTACAAGAGAAAAACAAAATACAATAGAGAGCCAAATTCAAGAACCGATCATTTTGAGATGCCTGGACACACTGCGTTTGAAAGACTGGAGATCATAGGCAGCAGGAAATACAGACAGAGGGAGACAGTTCCAGAGTTGACCTGTTGCATAAATGAAAGACTGGGAGTAACGATTAACTCTTGCATTAGAGAGTTGGACAGAAAAGGGATGAAAGTTTGCTGCCAGACGGGTGCTACGCGCCCGTCGTAGAGGTGGAGGAATGCAAGCAGACAGTTCAGAGGAGCAGTGACCATTAAAGTAGCGATAGAAAAGAGATAAAGATGCAACAGTGCGGCGAAGAGACAGAGGTTGAAGGGAGTCAGTAAGAGGAGGAGAGTTAATGAGACGAAAAGCCTGAAGTCTGAATAATTTAGCTAGAACAGGAACAAGTTCTGGGGAACACTTTTTCAAAACAGCTGGAGGAATTCCATCTGGACCTGGACTTTTGTTGGCTGGTAAAGTGTCCAGGATGGATTTTACGTATCTAGTCTGCATTTTAAGTGGAAAAAAATTTGGGAGAGTCAAGTTCTAGTACGTTCTGGCTGACTTCCTCTATGGTAGAATTTCTAGAAAATGTACTGGCAAAGGTATTTGCTTTCCCACGCGGGTCATTTGTAATGTTGCCATCTGAAGATTTTAGTGGAGGAGCAGATGATGACTTGTTAAAGTTATTACTGAAAGATTTGAAAGTTGACCAGAATATTCTGTTCTCATTAGGGTTGTTAATGATGCTTGATTTTGAAGAAAGTTTGATTTAACGAGATTTTATACGGCTTTTGCATGTTTTTTCTAGCAATTTTAAATTGACAGAGTGATTCCCATGTTTTTTATTTTAGGTAAGCGTTGTATGCTAATGACTTTTGGGCTGTAGCTCTGGCACAGTTGCTATCAAACCATTTTGGAGAGTTCGATCTTCTGGTGAACTGATGACTTATACAGTATAAGTCCATACCAGCTAGTATTAAGTCATTAATGTGGGGCTGGGTAGAACTGACACCACTAGAGAAGAAAGACTGCCATGGAATGTTAGCAAGATAATTCAAAATCCATCCCAGTTTGCCCTATCAAAGTGCCATCGGATCACCCTGACAGGTTCAGAACAGGGAGGTTTTGGGGGGCTAACTAATGAGGCTTTGATGAGATTGTGGTCTCACTAAAGAACAGGAGAACAAACTAAAGGACAGGAGGAGAGCAGACTTACTAAAGGAAGGAGGAGAGCAGACTTACTAAAGGACAGACTGAGAACAGACTTACTAAAGGACAGGAGAACAGACTTACTAAAGTACAGGAGGAGAACAAACTTGCTAAAGGACAGGAGAAGAACAGACTTACTAAAGGAAAGGAGAACAGAGTCACTAAAGGACAGGAGGAGAGCAGACTTACTAAAGGAAAGGAGAACAGAGTCACTAAAGGACAGGAGGAGAGCAGAGTTACTAAAGGAAAGGAGAACAGACTCACTAAAGGACAGGAGGAGAGCAGAGTTACTAAAGGAAAGGAGAACATACTAAAGGACAGGAGAAGAACAGACTAACCAAAGGAGACACGACGTGATAAAAAGAGTGAAAGGAATCTGTACATCAGTTTACAGAAGCGGGGAAGAAATGTCTTAGCTCCCAGGACTGAAGATACACACTACATAATCAGCAGCAGTCAGTCCTATATTACCCTTTTCGAGTTATTTCGTCCGCAGGCTAAGCTATTCATAGTCCAGCTCATGGAAGGGTAGATGCCTAGCCTACGTCCCTGGTGGGATCACGGGATCGTACAACCAACAGTGTCCTATTTAGAATTTGAACCAGAGTATGGCACATCATCATTCAGACTGGTGCCCTTAGACCTTTCGTCCATCAGGCGTCTAAAAAGGAAAAAAAGATTGAAAAAAAAAATCCATAAAAAAGGATGGTGATGATCAGCAAAGAATGACGTAGATCATACCACATACTAACATGCTTCCACCATCGCATCACTTACTAACATGCCTCCACCTCCTACCACCATCACATCACATACTAACATGCCTCCACCTCCTACCACCATCACATCACTTACTAACATGCCTCCACCTCCTACCACCATCACATCACATACTAACATGCCTCCACCTCCTACCACCATCACATCACTTATCAGCATGTGTCTACCTCCTACAACCATCACACCACTTACTAACATGCCTTCACCTCCTACCATTATCACACCACTTACTAACATGCCTCCACCTCCTACCATCACCTCACTTACCAACATGTCTCCACCTCCTACCACCATTACATCACTTACTAACATGCCTCCATCTCCTACCATCATCACATCACTTACTAACATAACATACCATCACCTCCTACCACCATCACATCACTTTCTAAAATAACCTACCTTCATCTCCTACCACCATCACATCATTTGCTAACATGCCTCCACCTACCAACATCGAATCACTTATTAACATGCCTCCACCTCCTACCACCGTCACATCACTTACTAACATGCCTCCACCTCCTACCACCGTCATATCACTTACTAACATGCTTCCACCTCCTACCACCATCACATCATTTACTAACATGCCTCCACCTTCTACCACCGTCATATCACTTACTAACATGCTTCCACTTCCTACCACCCTCACATCATTTACTAACATGCCTCCACCTCCTACTACAACACAACGTTCATACAACGTTTTATCATCCCCACAACCTGTGGTCAAATCCATTCTGAGTAAAACCATTTTCCCAAAACCTCCCATCCTCTCTCTCTCTCTCTCTCTCTCTCTCTCTCTCTCTCTCTCTCTCTCTCTCTCTCTCTCTCTCTCTCTCTCTCTCTCTCTCTCTCTCTCTCTCTCTCTCTCTCTCTCTCTCATTAAAATCCTGTTTTCTCTTATGTATCCTACTTCCCCATCATTAATATTCCGTTTCCTCTTAAACTACATTTCGTTTTTTTCCAGCCCTCACTTTCTTATTTTCCCATAATATGCCTAACATGTATTTATGTTTTTCACACGCATGCATTCATTATTCACCATACATTTTTCATCCATTTTTCCCAAAATTATATGATTTCCTCAGATTAACACTCTAAATTTTAGAATTGTATGAAGGATGAGAGTTAAGAAGTACTCCAAATTTTCCTCCGTGACAGATTCCTGGACACAATTAAACCATTTACTACGCTGGATGGTAATCATATAACCAAATTATGGCGCCTGGTGGTTTAGTGGGTAATTAGGGCGCTCCCATCGGACTGAGCCTGTGTAGATTTATATCCAAGGGGTGGCTGGAGTCCATTGCTCAAGTAATGCCACTCAGGGATGAGTGAGGCTGGTCACTCTAATCTTAAATGCCAGGGCCAACTTGCCTAGCCCCTGTCTCCTACGCTTCTCGTGGGGTGACATAGGATTGGATGATGGATGGATAGATGGACAGATTCCTAATCTCCTCATTACCAGTGACAAGCGTATAGCACAATGTAATTTCCGTTTAAATGAGTGTTATTGAAAAAGTTAAATTGGATCGCGGGTGAGTTCGACAATGGGAAATTACGAAGGCAACGACTAGCCGAAAAATCAAGCAGGTAGGATTAACTCTCTCTCTCTCTCTCTCTCTCTCAATTAAATATCCTCTTGATGACATGCTGCTGGCCTAAAAAAGTATGTTAAGTCGTCTAAAATTACTTGGCTTCATTGTTTGAAAATGCCCCCTGGATTATTGGTGCCATATGACACGCACTCCCACCAGATTAGCCACACCGGCTGATAGGCTTTCTGACCCAGACAAAGGCCAGGTTAACCTTTGAGTCTGAGGAATAATGTCTGACAAAAAAAAAAAATAGTTTTCAAATTTACTATAGTGCATAGAAACACGTGACACCCGTCTGTATACACACACACACACACACACACACACACACACACACACACACACACACAAACTTTCCTGCCCAGCTCTCTACTGCAGGGTTTAACTGGTACTGTCGGTCGTTCAGATACACTCGATACAAATATCTTTACAATTTTCCTTCTTTGCATTCTGAAACAGTGGACCAATTGTATGAAAATATTCTCCTATAACTACTCACACCTGTACTGTATATGGTTAGTACTTTCTTCAGTGAGATATAAAAAAAAAAAAAAACTATATATGCAACATATGAAGTAAGAAATTCGTTCAGAAGTATTCGCCTGAAGTAACTAACGCGATTAGCAAAACCGCTCATTGTGAAACCATCGATCACTTTTGTAAAAATAGTTTTTTTTTTTTTTCTGAGTGTACACATTTGTGCAGCTCTGAAGCAGTCTCCCTGTCTGTCTTTCACACTGTCGGTTGTCTCCGAACATCCTGTATTTCAGATGAAACATGTCCAGGTTTTTCGAAATGAATGGATCTTGATTTGGACTCACTCTTGTTTTGATGTTTATTTTGCAGGCTTAACTCATCTGGGTTAGTTTTGTACAAAGGAAAAAATATGTTTACAGATAGGAAAATTTTTGTCATAAATTCATGAAGACAATTAAGTTTCCTTCAAATTAATTGTCAAGAACTACCAAAGTTTTGGTAGACACGAACATGGTGAGAAGCAGGAAGTCACTAGCGAAAGTTGGACAAGTGTAGTTGCCTGAGGAGGTCGATCATGAAGTATGTATGAGGCAGGAGGAAAGACAATCAGGCAGGTAGGCAGGGAGAGAGAGATATCTAAATAGATCAGAAGGCAGGAGAGCAAGACAGGCAGGCAGGGAGGTCAGAGGGCAGACAGAAAGGTCAGAGGGCAGGGAAGGACGAAGTCGGGCAGGCAGACAGAGAGACAAATAAAGAAATTAGGTAGGCAGGGTAGAGACATGAAGGCGAGAGAAGAGGGAAGAGGGGATGGGGAGGACGCATGGGGAGGGAAGACATGGATGGAGAAGAGAATACACGTAGAGAGAGAGAGGAGACGCATGTAAGCAGGGAGAAAGGTAGCCTGGCCGATGAGAAGGCAGGAATATATGGCAGTCACGTAATAAGACAAAAGGGGAGGAGGAGGGGTGTCATAATGGCAGGGAGGGAGGCAGGCAAGTCAGAAGGCAGCCAGAGGGGGTGGAAAGATTCATTACGGTAAGCAAGGAGGATGGTTGGTAGGAAGGAGGATATATATATATATATATATATATATATATATATATATATATATATATATATATATATATATATATATATATATATATATATATGTATGTATATATACACAGGAGAAAGCACAGGTAAGTTTGAAATCCGGGAGATCAGGAAGCAAGCAGACAGGCAGGGAAGGAGAAGAGACATAAGAAGAAAATAAGACAGGGTGCTACAGAGGCAGCAAGGAAAAGAAAAGGCAGCCAGAAGAAAGATATATAAGTAAGCAAGTGGAAAAGAAAGCAAGCTGGCAAGAAGACAGTCCCAGAGAGGAGGAGAAGGGCATGTGTGCAGAATAGTGGGTAAGCGTGGGGGGCAGGGAGGAACAATAATAATCAGTGTGGAATGAAGGCCAGTGGACAGGTAGGCAGGTGGACAAGGAACACGTAGGTTGGTCGGCAAGTGGTTAACATTTTTTGATAATATTTAGGACAGGAGAATTCTGAATATTTGAGGTTTTAGAACTATTGTTTTAGTACTCACCTTACAGGCAGTGACATTGCACCCACACACGCCAGAAGCACGCTAAGTATTGTAACACTAAGTGTGTGTGTGTGTGTGTGTGTGTGTGACCTCTGTACCATATCTATCTAATTAGCACACTGAATTCACCCTTTTGACTCAGTCAGTATGATGACACGTTGTTATATTATGTTGTTGCAGCTACCTGGCCATTTTTTTTTTTTTTTTTTTTTTGATTAGTAGAAACATCTCGCAGTGAACGGTTTAGGGTAATTTTCATGAACACCTTCAGCAAGATTTTTCTTTTTTACTCCCCGGTGATTCTATACCACTTAGAATATACCTACTGAGGGAGCTGAATGATTAAGAAATTATAAGCAAACGCAGCAATGGAGCTAAATAAGAACTGTTCGTTTCCAGATGCCTGGGCACACTGCGTTTGAAAGACTGTAGGTCATAAACAGTAGAAAGTAAATAGAAGACAGTTCCAGAGATGACATGTTGCATACATAAAGGACTGGTAGTAACGGTTAATTCTTGCATTAAGGAGTTGGACAGAAAAGGGATGAGAGTTTATTGCTAGATATAGGTATATTCTATTTATTGCTTTATTACCCGTGGAAGTGGTGGAGGGATGCAAGCAGACAGTTCAGAGCGGCAGTGACTATTGAAGTGGCAACGGAAAACAGAGAAAGATGGAACAGTGAGGCAAGGAGACAGAGGTTGAAGGGAGCCAGTAAGATGAAGAGAGATAATGAGACGAGAAGCCTTTGACTCCAACTTGAGAAGAGCTGCATGTGGGGAGCCTCCCCACACATGATAGTTGTACTGTCCACAGAGGCAAATAAAACCCTTGTATAAAGTTAACAACTGTGCAGGGTTAAAGAAAGCACGGAGTCGGCTTAGCAGATAAATCCCGAGAGAATGAAACATCAAGTACGTTTAGAGATGATGCGGGACTGGGTTATATATTGGTAAAAATTATAGGATGTTCCTGCATAAGATTTTGACGAGTTGAAAGGTGTAAGAAGTGAGTTTTAGAAGGATTAAAAACAAAAAGATTACTTTTACCCTAGTTAAAGATGTAAGCCAAATCAGGTATGCTGTGAGCCTTAGCCTCATCCCTTGTTTGTTGAAGTAACTGCTGAAATGGACGCTGCAGGAAGTGAATGGAAAGGTGAAGAGCAGAGTCATCAGCGTATGAGTGGATCGGGTTAGATATCTATCTATCTATCTATCTATATACCTAGGCTGCTTCCCCCAAGGAAAGGGAGGTAGCCGAGACAGGACGACTCACTCTCCATTTACTCATCCATTCAAACACATTCATTCGCATCTTAGCCCCAAAAGGGAGAACGGACAGATCCTCACCGCACCACACCGCACAAGGGTCAACTGGGCAATGCAATCAGTGACATCCGCAGCAGGGCCCGACAGCAGAACTGGTTTACCCCTGCCACATCATAACAGACCCATCCCCTTACCCGCACCTGACCTGATCAGCTGATCAGACCAAATGCGGGAGAATATCCCCTCAGGGCTGCGTCATCACTTATTCATTCACAATTTCTCTCCATTTATTTCTGTCACGCACAGCCACTCTTCCTTGCTCAACAGACATCCCTCTCGCATCCAGCGCTCTCTTCACACTGTCCATCCATCCTATTCGTGGTCTTCCTCTCAGCCTTACACCTCTCACATCAGATCTAGTTATCTTTTTCACCAATCGCTCATTATCCATTCTCTCCATATGCCCAAACCATTGCAACACCCTCTGCTCAACTCTGCCAGCCATCTCCCGAACAACTCCAGTTCTCCTTCGCACTTCATCATTTCGCACCCGATCCATACGCGTCACTCCACACATACTCCTCAGACATCTCATCTCCATTACATTCAAACTTTTCCTCTCTGCTACACCCATATTCCATGTTTCAGCCCCATATAATGCAGTCGGTACCACAACACCCTCATACAGCCTTCTCTTTACATCCATTCTAAGCGAACGACATTTAAACACTTTTTTCATTCCTCCCAGCACCTTTCCTACTTCATTTATTCTAAACTTCACTTCTGCATCTATTCTTCCATCCACAGCAACATGTGACCCTAGATATTTAAAGCAATCTACCTCCTCAAGCAACTCACCATTCAAAACTATATTCATCCCCCTACCATCTATCAACCTCGTACACTTCATCACTTTACTCTTATTCTCATTTACTTTCAATTTCCTCCTTTCACACACCCTTCCAAACTCCTCTACCAACTGTCTCAATCTCTCCTCTGAATCAGTCACCAGTGCAGTATCATCTGCAAACAGCAGCTGCTTCAGATTCCACTCTCCTCCATCAACATTTACCAGACTCAGACCACCTAAAACTCTTGCATTCACCTCCCTTACAACACCATCCATGTAAATATTAAACAACCAAGGCGACATCACACATCCCTGTCGCAGCCCCACTCTCACGGGAAACCAATCACTCACAGCATTTCCCACTCTTACACACGCTCTACTATTTACATAAAAACTTTTCACCCCTTTTAGTAACCTACCATCAAGTCCATACAATCTTAAAACAGTCCACAAAGCCTCCCTATCAATTCTATCATACGCTTTCTCTAAATCCATAAATGCCCAAAACACATCCTTGCCTTTCGCTAAATACTTTTCACACACTTGTCTCACAGCAAACACCTGATCAACGCATCCCCTCCCTCTCCTAAAGCCACACTGCTCATCACTAATCACTCCCTCTGTACCCTCTCTAACTCTCATAATTAACACTCTACCATACACCTTACCTACAACACTCAACAGACTTATACCCCTAAAGCTAGTACATTCATACTTATCACCCTTGCCTTTATACAACGGGACCACACAAGCACTTGCCCAGTCAATTGGCACCATACCTTTCTCAAAACACACATTCAACAATCTTACTAACCAGTCAACAATAGTCACTCCACCACCCTTCAGGCATTCCACAGCACACCCATCCATACCTGCAGCTTTCCCTGTTTTCATCTCCTTTACTGCCTTCTCCACTTCCTCCTTCGTGATCAAAGAATCATTCAACTCTCCCAACACATTTATTCCTTGCACCCTTCCATCCGCCACAATCTCAGCCACCCTTTCCTCCTCTACATTTAACAATCTTTCAAAATACTCTGCCCATCTCTTCCATACTGCATCCATCTCAATTAACATCCTTCCATCCTCTGATTTTACTCGTTCTTCCTTCCCAGACTCTCCCTTTCGCACCCTTTTCACCTCCTTCCAAAACATTTTCTTATTCTGCTGAAAATTCTCTGTCAGCCGCCTACCCCACCTCTCATCTGCTGCCACTTTAGCATCACGCACAGCCCTTCTCGCTCTATTCCTCTTCTCCTTATACCTTTCATATGACATCTCATCCTTCCTCTGCAGCCACACTTCATATGCACGTCTCTTCTCAGCCACAGCCATACTTACTTCCTCGCACCACCATTCACTTCCTTTTCTTACACCACCACCCACACGTCTCACACCACACACCTCTTCTGCATGCCCCACCACAGCACTCTTAAACAACTGCCATTCCTCCTCCACGCTGCCATTTTCCCGATCTTTCACTGCGTTCCACTCATCTTTCAATTTCTCCTGATACTCTATCTTTTTCTCTCTTTTATCCAACTCACTCACTTTCAAAACCTCCCTGCCACACCTAACCCTCCTAGCTCTCATCCATCTCTTACCTACTCTTAACTTTCCCTCCACCAGGTAGTGGTCAGACATACCTCCACCCTCCCCTCTCAGAACTCTCACATCCAACAATCTTCCTATTACATTCCTAGACACAACCACATAGTCCATCAAGGCTCTATCAACAACCCTTCCACCCTCCTGTCTCACCCATGTATACTTATAAATATCTTTCTTCTCAAACAGCGTATTCCCAATCACCATCTCTCGCTCAACACACATCGCTATCATTCGTTCCCCATTTTCATTTCTTCCAGGCACACCATGCATACCAACTACACCTTCAACTGCTACATTTCCCACTCTAGCATTCAGATCTCCCATCATTACCACATTCACATTCGCTTCAAAACTCTGCAGACACTCATCAACATCATTCCAGAAAGACTCCCTCTCTTGTTCATCCCTTTCACTACCAGGCCCATATGCACTCACAAACACCCACAACTCACGTTCAAATTTCGCTTTCACCCACATCAGTCTCGATGACACCTCCTTCCATTCAATCACACATTGCTGAACTTCCGGACTCACTAACAAGGCCACACCTTCTCTTGCCCTTCCTCTATCAACACCTGACAATCTTCCATTCACACTTCCAAACATAGATTCCCCCTTCCCTTTCATCTTCGTTTCACTCAAAGCTAACACATCCAACTTTCTTCTCACAAACATTCTCCCAATCTCCTCCCTTTTAGCCTCAATCGTACTACATCCACGCACATTCATAGACCCAATCTTCAGGGTACGAGGATAACTCCATCCCCCATCCCTTTCTCTGGCCTGTCTCTTTTTAGGAACTACAAAACAGAGGAGGGGGTCCCTAGTCCCCTCACCCCGCCCCTTTTAGTCGCCTTTTACGACACGCAGGGAATACGGTGGCAGTATTCTTCCTAACACAACCTGGCCGCAGAGTAGTAGTACCACCCCATAGTGCGGCCAGGTTGTGTCCCCCCCGCCACAGGGGGGTTAGATATACGTCTTAGAACGCCATTGATGAATAGAAGGAAGAGGGTTGGTGATAGGACAGAACCCTGAGGAAAACCACTATTGACAGCTCTAGGAGAAGAACGGTGGCCGTCTACAACAGCGGCTATAGAACGACCAGTTACTTGATTTAATATTGGACACCATGTTTGAGCAAAGTGAGTCCCCTATAGCTAGTTCTGAGCCATTTGATACTGCACAAGGTGTTGACCCTGAGCCTTTGGCATCGGAGATACCTGGTCCTAGTGATTCTTCTGCTCATGATACTGGTGACAAAGTGCAACTTGAGTTAGCCAGAATAAAGCTGAGGGAACTAGAAGTGCAAGCAAAAATGAGAGAACAAAAATGGAATGCCATAATGAAGGAAATAGAAATACAGGCTCAAATGAGACCAACGAAAATAGATCATGAATTCAGACTGAAGCACCCTGATGGTTTACTTAGAGCTAGTAGTTCATCTGCCAAGGAATCTTTTGATGTTGCTAGGAACATTAAGCTAGTACCTCCCTTTAATGAGCAAGATGTCACCAAGTATTTCCATATGTTTGAAAAGGTGGCAGGTGGTCTCTCGTGGCCAAAAGACTCTTGGACAGTACTGCTGCAGAGTGTTTTGAAAGGAAAGACAAGAGGCTTATATTTCTTTATCTATTGATCAAGTGCCAACTATGTTTAAAAGATGCCGTTCTCAAAGTACATGAACTCGTGCCAGAGGCATATAGGCTTAAATTTAGATCCACCTTTAAACAGAAAGATCAGACTCATGTGGAATATGCTAGAGTACTCACAGACTTATTTGATCAATGGTTGCATTGTAAGAAAGTTGATGATTTCTGTAAACTTAAAGAATTAATGATCTTGGAGAACTTCACTGGTAAGATAGATAGGGATGTGGCTACATACCTAGTGGAAAAAGATTTAGATACCCTAGCTGAAGCTGCTGTTGTAGCAGATAACTATAGTATAATTCATAAGCATGAACGTAAGCCTCAGTTATTTGTTAAGGGTAGGAGAGTGAACCAACCAGTTTTTGTGAACCCTTCTTCTGGTAAAGGCAAGTTATTGTCAAGTGACACTAGTGTGAACACTACAATCCCAGAGCATGTTAGTTCTACGAAAGTAAGTGAGGACAATGTTGCCAGAGGGTCAAGAAAAAGTGTCAGGTTTTGCCAGCATTGCCAGAAAACACGGCACTTGGAGGATTGGAGCTGGAAAAAACAAGGGAAAAGTTCCTTTGTAAAACCTGTTTCTTTGGTAAACTCTTGGGGATCTTTTGACACCAACAGAGAGCAGCCACCCACAGATATTGGTAGCGGTAGTCAGACACAACCCAACAGGTGCATATTTTTGATAAGGCCAGAGTGGAGCTGTCAATGGTGGATAGACAGCTTCCTGTAGAGCCATTGTTAGACACTAGTAAGACTGGAGCAGTGCAGCCGTCAGGCTCAGGTGAGAGTGGTAATAAGACTCCATCAGTGTCCTCCCCCAAGCATTACTCAAAGTGACTCCCCCCCAGGTCATTTATTTGCTAACTTTATTTCTAAGGGGTTAGTTTCAGTTCATGGAAAAGGTGGTAAGGAAGTCACAATACTTAGAGACACAGGAGCTTCACAGTCACTAATGTTGAAGGGGATTGTTGATGTAGCTGACCCTAATGAATGTGTCTTGCTGCAGGGTATAGCTGAATTTGTATCTGTTCCCCTAGTGGAGGTGAAGCTCCAGTCAGAGTTAGTTACTGGTTCAGTGTGTGTGGGTCTTGTTGACCAGCTCCCTGTACAAGGGGTCACTTTCCCTTTGGGTAATGACTTGGCGGGAGGACAGGTGAGTGCTGTTCCCTGTGTGTCAAAAACTCCCCTGAGTGAGGATAGGACTAAAGAGTTGGAAGATACATGTCCTAAATTGTTTCCCGCATGTGCTGTAACTAGAGCTATGACGGGAAAAGCCAACCATGAGAACGTTGACAGTAATGGCACTGGCAATGCCGATAATGATAATGGGCTTGGTGATACTTTTTTTGCCCAGTTAAATAATTCAGAGGTTGATGATTCTCCCCAGACTGATGCAAGTGCAAAGTTAGCTGATATACAAAGATCTGATCCAGAGATTGCCACTTTAACCCTTAAACCCGGGCATATTTTCGCTCGCCTTCCTGCTCACCCGGGCATAATCGACAAAATGGTCCTATCTATCTATCTATCTATTGCCAGACGCCTCAATCCCGTTTGGGGTGGCCACAAACAAATCGCCTCCTAGTCGCTCTGTCCCCCGCCATTTCACTCCCCTCCTCCCAACTCACACCCCCCTCTCTCATATACCTCTCCACCCCATCTCTCCATCTCATCCTCGGCCTCCCCCTCCCTCTTTCCCCCTCCACCTCACTCACATACACTCTCTTCGTCAGTCTTTGACCCTCCATCCTCTCCACATGGCCAAACCACCTCAGTGTGTTCCTCATAACGCTTCCTATCACATCCACATCAACACCACAACGCTCCTTTATATCCTCATTCGTCAGCCTGTCTCTCCATGTGACTCCACAGGCTTCTCTTAAATAACTAATTTCCACGGCTCTCACTCTTGACTTGTGTGCTTCCAACAATGTCCAAGCTTCACTTCCGTACGTTAGAGTTGGTATCACAATACTGTCATGTAGTAACTTTTTCACTTCCATGCTCACTTCCCTGTTTCATATCACTGCTTTCAAAGAACCAGCAACCTTTCTTCCCTGCTGTACCCTTTCAAGCACTTCACCCTCCAAACCTCCATCCTTACTCATCACACTACCCAAGTACTTAAACGTACTCACATTTTCCAATTCCTCACCATCCAACCTCGCTGTACATTCACTGACTTCACCTCTCTCAAAGACCATCACTTTACTCTTCTGTACATTCACCTTTAGATTCCGTTTCTTACACACTCTCTCAAACTCATCCACCAAGCCTTGCAGCTCCCCTTCGTCCTCACTCAACAACACGGTATCATCTGCAAACAACAGTACAGGGAGTTTCCAAACACTATCCTCTCTCACCAGGGCCACTCCAACATCCACTACCCTACCTTGTACCTCTTTTATTACCCCACCCATGTACAGATTGAACAACCATGGAGACATGACACATCCCTGTTTCAACCCAACTTTCAAAGAGAAAAATTCACTTAGTTCACCATCCACGCGCACTTTTCAGCTCTTCGCAACCATCGTACATACTCTTCACAACATTCAACAACTTCCCATCTATTCCATATATTCTTAACACTTTCCACAATCCTAGTCTATCCACCCTGTCATATGCTTTCTCCAAATCCATGAAAGCCGCATACAACTTCTTTCCCTTCTTTAGAAACTTTTCCACTAAAGATCTGAGAATGAATATCTGATCTACACAACCTCTTCCCTTCCTAAAGCCTCCCTGTTCTTCTCCAACTAATTTCTCTGTTCTTTCTCTAACTCTGTCAATAAGTATCCTACCATATACTTTTCCTATTATACTAAGAAGACAAATGCCCCTATGATTACCACACACTTCTTTTTCCCCTTTTCCTTTGTACAAGAGAATAATTATACCTGACTTCCAATCCTCCGGGACTCTACCTTCCTCCCTGGCCAATCTGCACATCTTCCACATCCATTCTACTACTATCTCTCCCCCATGCTTCAGCATTTCACCACACACTCCATCAATTCCTGGGGCTTTCCCTGATTTAACTTTCTTCATTGCTTCCACAACTTCTATCCTACTGATTTCTTCCTGTCTTCTCACCTACCTCCTTCTTCCTACTTTTTAAAAATTCACCAAAAAAAAAACTACTTAACCTAGAATAAAAAACTAGGTGTCAATTGAAAGTACTAACCTCCGGCTTTTTATAAGGGGTCGAAGTTGAGAGGCCAGGTTCGTCAGTCGAAAGTGGCGTGGTGGGAGTGGCGGGCTGGGAGAGAGACAGCGCGATATGTTCACTTATTTACGGTCAAAGGGTGACTGACTGTGGCAAGCATGGCTGCGTGGGTGGTGGTATATGGAAACAGTGAGGGTGGCAACATCGTGCAACAACGTGATCCCACCACTCCAATGCCCGGGTATTTTGAAATTTGTTTGGACGACATATGTCGTCACCCGGGGTGAGGGACTTTTTACATAATGATGACATATGTCATCACCCGGGGTTAAGGGGTTAATTGATTCAGCAGTTAGGGAAGATGAATGTGAGTCTGAACTGACAGAGTGTTATTATTTAAGGCCAAGTAACGTGTTCATGAAAAGATGGAGACCTCCTAGTGTTGCTCATGATAATGAGTGGGAAACTGTACATCAGGTGGTGGCTTCAAGACCCTACAGGCAAAAAATTATGTCCATCGCTCATGACTCTTCTTTAGCAGGTCACTTAGGGGTGAGGAAGACTCTCTCCCGCATCTGGCAGCATTTTTACTTGCCTGGAATCCATCGAGATGTCTCTCGGTTCTGTAGGTCATGTCACACCTGTCAGCTAGTCGGTAAGAGCAATAAGTCCATCCCTGCGGCTCCTTTGATTCCTCTACCTGTGTTTGAGGCCCCATTCACTAGAGTCCTTGTGGACATTGGTGGCCCTTTGCCTAAGACCTCTTCAGGCCACCAGTACATCCTCACAATGTTAGACATGGCCACTAGATATCCTGAAGCCATTCCCTTGAGAAATATTTGAGCTGAATTGGTTGTAAAGGAGTGATAACCTTCTTTACCCGTTTTGGTCTCCCTAAGGAAGTGCAGTCGGATCAAGGCAGTAATTTTTATTCCAAACTGTTCAGACAAACCCTTAACCCGAGACATCCCGACGACGTATGGATACATTGCGACATTTTGCATTTGCCAGTCCTGACAACATACTGGTATGTTGAGCAATTGCAAGGTTCATAATTTGCACAATTTTCAATTTTTGCGTGTGATTTTTCATACATATACACGGGACACCTTCCTCTATTCCTCTACAAGATGCCAAGCAGGGACAATGCCTTACACCTCATAACCTCCCCCCTCCCCGCACACCATTGTCTCGGCAATTCACCTGTTACCAGTGACATGGCCAATAAAGACATTCAGGGCCAGAGTGATTCCCCAATCGATCACAATGTGGAGGACAAAGTTTACATAGCATCAGAGGAAGAAACAGTCAGAAATGATGATCATGTAATGTGGCAAAAAAAGTTCAGGTATGGTGATGAGTTAGTTAGTGAAACAATGCTTATAATGCCTATATTACTGTTTGAAAACCAATATACTCTAGTACTACATATAAATTCGTACCAAGTAAATAAATAAATACCGTTTATGAGTGGTGTGAAATAGTTACCCTCCCATAGAACTCGTTTTCTTTGGTGCCAGCCTGTTAGAAAACCCAGTAAGGTAAGGAGGTACTGCTACCTGGATCGAGTATTTTAAACCTCAGGTGAGCGATTTCTCTATGAATTTTCGATGTTTCTCATGAAAAGCGGAGGTTTTAGCCAAAAAAAATTTTTTGAAAATACCTCGGGATTGGGGGATGTCAGAGGTGCGAAATAGCTCGGGACGTGACGGGTTAAGGAGTTAGGAATCCACAGCATATCATCCTAAGAGTCAAGATGCATTAGAGAGGTATCACCAAACTTTTAAGAGTATGCTCAGAAAACTGTGTTGAAAAGGAATGGGACAAGTGTTTGCCTTTCCTACTTTTGCAATCAGAGAGGCACCGAGCGAGTCCTTGGGCTACTCCCCATTTCAGATAATCTTTGGCCATGAAGTAAGAGGTCCTCATAAACTCCTCAAAGAACAATGGGTCAAGGATGATGGCCAAATTAATTTGCTAGACTATGTGTCAAAATTTAAAGAAAGACTGGCCTATAGTATGGAAGTAGCTAGGGCACACTTGAAGTCCTCTCAGGAGAAGATGAAGAGGTGGTATGAGCACACTAAGAAAGTTAGGCACAGAGTGTTTCACCCAGGTGATCAAGTTTTTGTCTTGCTTCCCATTCATGGTCAGCCTCTGCAGGCAAGTTTTGCAGGTTCTTATCTAGTGGAAAAGAGGGTAGGTGAAGTAAATAACGTTATTTTAACCCCAGACCGGAGGAAGGAACGAAGATTGTGCCATATAAATATGTTGAAGGAGTACCATAGGCGAGACATGGACCCCCCTAGTGCAGCATGCATGGTGTCGGCTGTCGAGTTGACAGAGGACGAGGGCTGCCCTTTGACTTTGGACCAGATGACCAGTTGGAGAGAAAACCAGGATGCTTGGAGTACACTGACTGATAAACTCTCCCACTTGACTGCAGAGTGGAGTGCTGAGCTAATTGCCATTCTCAGGAATTTCCCTGATGTCTTTCAGGACACCCCAGGATGGATGGAAGTGGCACAGCACGACGTGGACGTTGGAGATGCCAGCCCCGTAAAGCAGTCCCTCTACCGGGCTAGTCATCAGAAGCAGACCATCATTCAAGAGGAACTAAACTACAGTAAACCCTTCACTTTCCGATGTAATAGAGCCAAAAGCATGTCCGGAAAGTGGTCCTGTTCGGAAAGTGGGCCCAAGCCTCCTGGACTTGTACTTATGGACCCTAACCTACCTTGACTCAAAAAAAAACCTATACAACTCCCTACTCGACATGCATAGCACCTATTTAAGACCCAAATCACACCAATAAGGGATATAAAAGACTGAAATAAATGCAAAAGAACCAGAGAATGAGGTTTTAGAGGTGAGTTTATACATTATTAACCCGCGGCGTCCCGTCGACGTACTTCCACGTCCTCACGTTATGTCACTGCCAATCCCGTTGACGTACTTCAACGTCCTGGAATTGCAAGGTTCATAATTTCCACAATTTTCAAAATTCGCGCGAGGTTTTCGATTCGCCCACTTACCCAAGCCTCCCCTACCTGCCCCCAGGCAGGCAGCGTCCCAGACCCCGCATGACCTGCGCTTGCCCTTGTCTCGGTCACTCACCTGTTAGCAGTGACCCAGGTCAGACATGGCGCGTAAAGGTCTCTCAGACGACGAAATACAATCCGCCCTGGATGCCTTCACTGGAGATAGTGATTCTCCACTTGATGATGATGTGGTGGATCGAGATTATGTGCAGCCTGAGGAGGAAATAACAAGCAGTGATGAGGAGGTCCCTTCGCCCCAGAAAAAGCGGTATGTCATGTATCGTAAGGCAAGGGAAGGCCAGCCTGCACCCAAAACATCTGCATGGACCTCTCTCCATCCCCTAGAGAGAGATTCTGATGAGGACGAGGATGAGGACGATGACGATGACGGCGGCTTAGGACGTGATGTTGCCTCATGGTTGGGGAAGGAAAAAATCTCACCCCGTGGATCAGAAGGTGGGGTGAGAAGGCAAATAAAGTATGGCCTAGTGTTTTGTCTGGGGAAGGCGAAAGTGGTGTGGTGGGAGTGTAGGGTGAAAGGGAAGTGGTGTGAGGGAGGCAGCACGAGCACGTGGTGCACGTAGGCCTAGGGGAGAGGAGGTGGAGCCACTCCCCAGCACGTCTTTTGCCATGCAATATTCCCACACAGCCCCAGGATGTGGGGAAAGGAAGGAAAGGGAAGGGAAAGGGTAAAGGAAAAGGGAGAGGGAAGAGAAGTGCGAGTGATGAAAGGCGCCGCTCTCCACCTCCCCCACCACCACCAATGTTGCGTTGTGCCTTCAGCCATGTTTCAGAGAGTACCATAACTTCCTACACTACTGAAACTGTGTGGGATGGCGATATGACGCTCAGTATAATGGTAAGGCCAGTCAGTATGTGCCAAGTCTTATATAAACTTGAAACGGGTGTAATGTTTGCAGGAAAGTAATGTATATGTATAAGTTGAGAAATAGTGTAAGTTGAACGAAGTGATATGAAAAGTACACCCACTGTATAAATCTGCGAAAATATGATGCTCAGTATAACACTCTGGTCAGTAAATATGTGATAGCAAGAATATAAAGTGGAAACGGGTGTAATGTTAGCATGAATAAAACGTATAAGTTGAAAAATAGTGTAAGTTGTAATAATTGATGTCATGAGTACACCCACTGTGTAAATCTGCGAAAATATGACGCTCAGTATAACACTCTGGTCAGTAAATATGTGATAGCAAGAACATAAAGTGGAAACGGGTGTAATGTTAGCATGAATAAAATGTATAAGTTGAACAATAGTGTAAGTTGCAATAATTGATGTCACGAGTACACCCACATTCTGGTCAGTAAGTATGTGATAGGAATTATATAAAGTGGAATTTGTTGTAATGTTAGTAGTAAGGTATTTTATAAGTTGAATACTAGTGTAAGATGAAACAAATGATATCGCGATAACACTCCTGTGTGAAAAGTACGCGCTAATATGACGCTCAGTTGCATCGTAAGTTCTGAAATTATGTGATATCAATTATATCAAGTGTAAACATGTGCAATGTTAGTGGAGAATTATTATATAAGTACAAAAATAGGTTGTAAGTTGAAATAGTAGTCATAGCGACTTCGCCGTGTGTGTTATTATGCGCTATTATTACGCTATATATTTACGTAAGGCCTGAAATTATCTCAAAACAGTTCTATAAAGTTGAAAAGTGTATAATGTTATTAGAAAAGTATTATGTAAGTAGAAAAAACACAATACGAGTTGAAACAACAGTCACAGCGAGTTCACTCACTACGTAAATAAGCACTAACATTACGCTAAATGTTATCAAAAGGCCTATGAATACGTAAAAACAGTTCAATAAAATGTAAAATGGTATAATGTTATTGCAGAAGTATTATGTAAATAAAAAAAATGATATGTATCATGATTTTAGAATGTTAGCGATTCATCGAGACCAAGTTGCCCGATTTTGCTCGTTTCGCACGATGGTACAATGCTTATTTCTGCTCTATTTTTGTATAAAATCCAATATACTCTTTTATCACATGTTTTTATGTTTGTAATAAATACATATCTACTTACTTTCATTGGTTTCCCAGACTTATAATACCATAGAAAACGTTAGAGGCTCAGACCGCCTACGGAGAACACGGGGCCAGGTGGGACCAAGGCATACCTGGTTAGGGTAATTATGGACCCCGGGGAACAATTTCTTTGCCATTGACCATTGTTTCTGACCAAAAGCGAAAGTTTTAGCAAAAAAATTAAAGGGTCGAAAAATGGTCGGGATTGGGGGGTACCAGTGGTCAAAAAGTGGTCGGGACGGGGCAGGTTAAACATTCTGGGTACTTACAAGTCCCTGGCCCCTGGACTGGTACTTAAGGACCCTAAATAACTCCCTACCGGACATGCATAGCACAAATTTAAACCTATTTATGACCCTATTCACACCAATAATGGACATAAAGCATGAAATAAATGAAAAGGAACCAAAGAATGAGGAATTAGAAGTGGCTGTACCTCAGCCAGGGTACTTACAGCTGCCTTCTCTGGCTTTGGCAGCGGTGAAAATGCTCTTGAAGCGCATACAGTAATCCAGTGTTGTGCTGCATTTACAGTAATTCTTTGCACTGTAAGTTATAATTGTTTAACACTACACTTTGTTAATTGCACCACACCAGTTTCAACCGCCAGTTTCAACCCCCAGTGTGCACTTCACAGTTTATCCTTTGCACTCTAAATTTTAATTTCTTAGCACTGTACAACACTGTAAATTCCTGTGTGGTCTAGTGGCGAGGTTTTGCAGTTTATTCACTGTTTATTCACAAAAAACGAGCACATGTGGCTTCTATTACGATAAGCTTCTGCTCTCGATCGGAGTTAGACTGTGACTGTTGATGATGAGGTAACAGAGTTGCCAGACCGCAACAGTCACATTACCAAACTCCTTAATATTCATTACCAAAGTTAACTTTTCATTAACAAATTTGTAAAGCTAGCATTTCTTCTTCACTAATTATATATACAAGTGGAAATTCAAGTAATCACTCTTCTTATAATTAACAGCATGTTGATTATTTTCACGCTATATAGGCTAGTAGATTAACCCGCTGCATCCCAGAGACGTGAATTCACGTCCTCACATGATGTGCACTCATATCCCGGGGACGTAAATTAACGCGGCAACATTGCAAGGTCCCTAATTTGCACAATTTTCAATTTTCGGGGGTGATTTTTGGCATGTATACACGGGACACCTTCCTCTATTCCTCTACAAGATGCCAAGCAGGGACAATGCTTTACACTGCATAACCTCTCCCCCCCCTCCTGCACGCCATTGTCTCGGCAATTCACCTGTTACCAGTGACATGGCCAATAAAGACATTCAGGGCCAGAGTGATTCCCCAATCGATGACAATGTGGAGGACAAAGTTTACATGGCATTAGAGGAAAAAACAGTCAGAAATGATGATCAGGTAATGTGGCAAAAAAAGGTCATGAATGGTGACGAGTTAGTGAGTGAAACAATGCTTATAATGCCTATATTACTGTTTGAAAACCAATATACTCTTGTACCACATATAAATTCGTACCAAGTAAATATATAAATACTGTTTATGAGTGGATAAAATAGTTACCCTCCCATAGATCTCGTTTTCTTTGGTGCCAGCCTGTTAGAAAACCCAGTCAGGTAAGGAGATACTCGTACCTGAATCGAGTATTTTAAACCTCAGGTGAGCGATTTCTCTATGAATTTTCGATGTTTCTCACCAAAAGCGGATGTTTGAGCCAAAAAAAAAAAAAGGTCCAAAAATGTCGGGACGGGGCGTACCACTGCCCAGAAAACGTTGGGATGGGGCGGGTTAATCAGAGAGAGCAAACAATCCACCATCTCCTTCCTGTGTATCCTCACAAATGTGAAAAATCCGTTTGGTACTGCATTATTATGATTCATTACCAAACGTTTTTTTCATTACCAAATTGGCCCACATTTGGCAATGAAAAATACCAAATGGCAACCTGACAGGGGAGGGGGAAGGGGGGAGGAAGGAAGGGTGAACGGTCCATGTTGTAACAGCCGTTCGGCGCCGCACGGCAATTTCAAATTACGGGTAGGGAAAAAATCGGATTTGGGGGGGATTTTTTTCTTTTTTTGTCCATTTTTGGGTTCCGAAGGTCCAGGCCCACAATATCCGGTAAGTGGGGTGTCCGGAAAGTGGGCGTCTGGAAAGTACAGTGGTTAATCGAGTCCTGTTAAAGTGAGTGCTGCTTCCCGGTCATAGTGGTTCCAAAACCCGATGGGTCACATCGCTTTTGTATTGATTATCGTAAAGTCAACTCCCTTACCAAGACTGATACTTACCCACTTCCTATAGTAGATGATTGTGGGGATGCGATAGGCAGTGCTAAGTTTATCACCAAAATAGATTTAATGAAGGGATATTGGCAAATCCCACTCACAGAAAGGGCCCAAGAAATTTCCTGTTTTGTGGTTGGTGCCAGGACTTGTAAATGTAAGGTCATGCCCTATGGTATGAAGAATGCTCCTGCCACCTTCCAAAGGCTGATGAATGATCTAACCAAGGATGTTGAGAATTGTGTTACATTGATGATGTTGTTGTTTTTAGCAACACCTGGGAACAACACTTGAGCCAACTAGATGCCTTGCTTCAGAGACTGTCCTCTGCTAATTTAGTGCTTAATTTAGCTAAATGTGAATTTGTGAGGGCTCGAGTGCAGTACCTAGGTTATGTGGTCAGTTTAGGCCAAGTGAGTCCACCTGATGTTAAAGTTCAGGCCATAGTCAATTGCCCCCAAACCCAAAAATAAGAGAAAGTTGCAATGATTCATGGGTATGGTAGGGTACCACAGACCTTTTGTCCTGAACTTCTCTGATCTTGTAGCTCCCCTCACTGATTTGTTAAAAAAAGGAGTCAAGTATGAGTGGAAGCCAGAATGTGAGGAAGCCTACTCAAAAGTCAAAGCCATCCTGTCAAGTCACCCAGTGCTTCAAGCTCCCAATTTTGATAAACCCTTTTAATTAGCTGTTGATGCCAGTGGCCTAGGGGCCAGCGCAGTTTTGCTTCAGGATAATGATCAAGGCTTTGATATGCCTGTGTGCTATTTTAGCAAAAAGTTCAATAACGCCCAGAGAAATTATTCATCTATTGAGAAAGAACTCCTTGCACTCATACTTGCCCTTAAACACTTCTCTGTACATGTTGGACAAGGGTCAGGTGATGTTGTAGTGTACACTGATCACCACCCTCTGAAATTTTTGTCCCGATTTAAGGACAAAAATCTTAGATTAACCTGCTGGGCCCTATTTTTCCAAGCATACTCCCGTGATGTAAGACATGTAAAAGATGTTAGTAATGTTTTTGCAGATTACCTGTCCAGAACTTGATTGTACCGTATCCAGAAATTTCCCCTTGGGAAATTTCTTCTCTCAGGAAAGGTGTCACTGGTGTAGTTACCCCAGTAGCGAATGGGTGAAATAGAAGATAATATGATAATCAAAGGAGAGAGAAGCGAGTCGTTAAGAACATTAAATCTTTTCTCTTATCAGTTTTGTAACCCTCGTCCCCAGCTGCGTTTACTTAGCTGTCACTGGACTGATAACACACAAGGTGTTTTTCTCACAAATTACGCAGAAAATCCCTCTTGTCCTTGAACTGTGGGTATAGCTTATGGTGTGGGAGGAGCTAAAAGAGAGTATTTGCCAATAGAAGCCTAAATAACATTTGCTCTGCCTTCTTAATGGCACGTCAGTGGTCTTGTGTAGTTTGTGTAACTTCGCCATTGGCTCCCCTTAGTAGCAGGTGCCTCTGTACTTGGTGAGTGGCTGTAGATATTCCATAAGACAGCTTAGTGGTTAATTAACTGAGAAAGGCGGAGTAAGTCTCTTTTATAACGTCGAGGAAAATGTGAAGAGACACATTTTGTCTCTTTTTCTACACACATTTTTGTCTCATTTTTGTACACATATTTTTGTACACATTTTGTCTCATTTACTGTCACGTTACACTTTTGTCACATTGTGTTGCACTTTTTCCCAACACTACTCAATACGTGACATTGATTACAAAACACACTGTTTGTGCACCATTTCCCATTTTTGGTTCACTCCTCCATTTACACTAGTGTGTGATTTATATCTGGCTTTAACCTTCGAAGTCTCCAAGTTTCCTCAAGCTTTGTGAGTACTTAGCCTCCACTGAGTGTATTCTGGTTAGGTAAGAAATAAATTGTTTTATATTTATATACTGAGGCCTACATGAATCCTCCTTTTGTAAAACGAACCCAGGTTCTTCTTTGGTTGTGTATGTTACAGTGTACAGTAAAGTTAAGTTAGTTTTCTTGCAAGCTTTACCTTATCCCTTTTGGTGCTTAATTAAGGGTTAAGAGTGCACCGTAATATACACCCCCATAACACTGTCTATCTCTCTCTCTTATATATATATATATATATATATATATATATATATATATATATATATATATATATATATATATATATATATATATATATATATATATATATATACATATATATACATATATATATATATATATATATATATATATATATATATATATATATATATATATATATATATATATATATATATATCAAAACTAAAAGGCTACCTACTAAACAAAACTTAGTTCTATGGCCTCACAGCTAATACAAGAACAACTCTGCCTCAAAGTACTATTGTCTTAAACCATATATTGTATGTATTATATACATCGTTATATTTACTGTTAGCATGTAAGTACAATGTGAGAATAACCACTTTTTGTGGAAATAAAGGTTTTTAATTTTAATTTTCAAAATTTAATCTCTCTCTCTCTCTCTCTCTCTCTCTCTCTCTCTCTCTCTCTCTCTCTCTCTCCTTTCTATCGGTTTATTGGCTGCCGTGACGTCTGTTTCGCTGGTGCTGTTGGCACTGAATTGGCGTTAAATGGAACTGACTTGTAGCTTTGTGAGCAGGCTGACTAAGGTTCGTATTGTAGGTGGTTAAGGAAGCTTCGTTACATCTCTTCCTTACCGATTTTGTTTTTTACATACGGCTAGCTAATAGTGTTTTCTACGTCATTTATGCAGAATATGAAGACACTAGAATTACTTCAGTAACAGCATAGGCGACGGCAAGGTGTTATAAGCAAATCAAATCGCTTTGGAAGAGGTGTTAAGGAGCTTCCTTAACAGACCAGAAGACTGACCTAAAAGTAATGCTGCACCTTGGTGTGCTAGCCACTCCCCTATCAGTCTGGTGACCTGGTTTGACCTTATCTTGCTGCAACCAGATGATTTATTCCTCCAGTGAGAGACCCTGTTAGTGAAGTATTAAAAACTATCTCCTGTAAACCCTTCAGTATGAAGACGTTTTATAAATTCTGTTTTTTCAGTCACCTGTTCATCGTCTTATTGTTCTGGGGAAACCTCTCGCTGTACGGCATGTAGATGTTGCTGGATGAAGGATGGTTCAGGTCTGGTTTGCGTGTGTGTGTGTGTGTGTGTGTGTGTGTGTGTGTGTGTGTGTGTGTGTGTGTGTGTGTGTGTGTGTCGCTATGCCTGAGATTACTTGCATACCCAAATCTCGTATAAACTAAATTACCTAAATATTATCAAATATCGCTCCCCCAATGCTTCTTCAGAACCCAGCGAATTTGATTCTATATCCACACAGTTGAATAACCTTAACCTCACTCTTACCACTGAAATTACCGTTTTGGGTGATTTTAACGTCCAAAATGGAAAATGGTTATTGCGTTCTGCCAGGACTGATGATACTGGTCTAGAATGCCAGCTTTTTGCACAATCGTTTAATGACTTTAATCTCACGTAATGGGTAAAACAACCGACCATAATAGCAGATAATCCTGACCATAACGCCAATCTCTTGGACTTATTCCTGACAAATAATCCAGACCAATCCAAGAGAGAGGTACTGTCATCACCTGGAAAATCCAACCACAATCTCATCAAAGCCTCATCAGTCAGTTCCCCTAAACTTCCCTGTTCTGAACCTGTCAGGGTGACCAGATGGGCCTTTGATAGGGCAGACTGGGATGGATTTAGAAATTACCTTCCTGATATTCCATGGCAATCTTCCTTCCCCAGTGACATCAGTTCTACCCAGAACTACATTAAAGACTTAATACAAGCTGTTATGGAATTGTAAATACTCAATCAACAGTTCACTAAAAGATCGGATTCATCAGAATGGTCTGACAGCAATTGTGCCAGATCAACGACCCAAAAGTCATTAGCGTATAACTTTTACTTGAACTCAAAAGCATCTGAATCGCCTAGTCAGTTTGAAGTAGCCAGAAACCATGCAAAGGCAGTCATATATCTCGCTAAATCAAACTTTCTTCACAACCAAGCGGCCAAACTAATAATCATTCCTAATGACAACTGAATATTCTTGTCAACTCTTCTTTCAATAGCAACATTAACAAGTCATCACCCATTCTTCCACTAAAATCTTCAGATGGTAACACTACATATGACCCGCATGGTAAAGCGAACATCCTTGCCAGTACATCTGCCAGAAATTCTACCTCAGAAGTCAGCCAGGAGGTCCCTTCTCTAGAACTTGACTCTCCCAAAACCGCTCCATTTAAGATACTGACTAGATACATAAAATCAATCCTTGACAATTTACTAACCAGCAAAGTCTCAGGTCCAGATGCAATTCCTCCAGTTGTTTTGAAATATTGTTCCCCAAAACTTGATTCTGTTCTAGCTACATTACTCAGACTATGCATACGTACTTCATCATTCCCAAATTCTTGGAAGCCACTGTCCCCCCAATTCCGAAGAAAAGAAGTTCCTCTGACCCCTCTGATTACAGATCAATAACTATCACATCTTCTCTTGGTCAAGTATTTGAGATTGTAATTAATAAGCACATAGTTAAACATTCTGAATCTAGCAACTTACTTAGTGATACACAGTATGGTTTTCGTCACGAAAGATCCACTGTTGATATTATACTCAGTCACCTGACTCATCCCATCCACCAGTCAATTAACCAGCATGGGGAAACGCATGCAGCCCTTGATATTTTTAAAGCTTTTGGCAGAGTGTGGCACTGTTCCCTGCTATCTATACTCAACTGCTATGGTCTATCATCTTTTGTTCCTCTGATTTCCTCATATCTCAGCAACAGAAAGATAAGGGTAAAGGTAGATGATGTTTATTCCAATTTCCATTCGATTAATGAAGGTGTGCCACAAGGATCAGTTCTTGCTCAAACTCTATTCGTAATTCATATTAATTATCCCTTATCTGTCACCCATAATACCATCCATTCATATGCAGATGACTCAACACTCCACAGTTCGTCCACATTCAAACACCCATTCACCAAGTTTAATATCTCTAACTCACAACTCAGCACAGCAGGCTCGATTAATTAAGACTTATCTAAGATTTCTGAATCGGGAGAAAATAACACTGTCTCATTTATGCTAGGAAAACCAAATATATACAGTTTATTAATAGACGGATATTGCCTGACTCCTATATTACCTTCAGTGCTACAGATATTCCAGTTTCTAAAAGTATTGAAATTGTCAGTGTTTCAGATAACAGTACCCTAAGCTGGACCTTTCATGTTATATCACTTGCTAAAACCGCCTCAGAGAAACCTGGATTACTGTACACAGTCCGTAACTTGTTGACGGATGTGCAGTTAGCTATAATTCACAAGAGTCATGTGCTCCCTCAGCTGGAATACTTCTCACCCTTGTGGAGTGGATGTGGTGAGGTCGCACTAAAACAACTAGACAAAATTCAGACCTATGCTGTTGAAATTATTAATAGTCCTGCCATTACAAATGAACTGCCTCCCTTACAAGTACAAAAGAATATTGCCTCCCTTGCATTATTTTACAGATACTTTTATGGCAAATGCTCAGACGAAGTTGCATCCACTGTGCAACCTCTCTATGCCTTTCCCCGCGCTACTCGGGTATCCAGTAGCGCTCAGGACTGGGCTGTCACACTGCCATACTGAAGAACTTCTACCTATCAGAATTCTTTTATTCTCCGAATTGCGTCTCTTTGGAAATTACTTCCCCAGAGTGGTTTCCCCCCAAACTTCAACCTACAGCTGTTCAACTCCAACTATTACAGATTTTTTTTTTCTTTTTGAATGGAGGGCCCCTGTAGTCTGGTGTATGGATTTTTAAAATGCATTTGTTTTTCCTTCCTCTGATCAGTTATTAACAAAAAAAAAAAGTTGTGCCACGCACAACAAGCCTCACCCGACTCAATCAGTTTCGAGTTATAGCTCCCTGAATATCCGTGACCTTGAATCTGATCTTTCAGGACAGCTCGATTACCTCCAAATTGTATTATTATTTTTTTTTTTTAAGACCAGTGCTCACATATCCTGAAATTTTCATGTAACTTCGTTCAGCTGTTTCTCCTTACTGTTTCTGACAAACAAAGAAACAAAGAAACTAGACCAAAAACAATACCTCGCCGCACTCCGTCCCGGGCGAGGTAATATATTATGACATATTATCCTAGCCTCTGTACCATGTCCCCAGCCCTGCCATTTATCTCTGTCGTTATCACACACTGCGCCAATATTGCCTTATTGGTCGCTGATGGAGTGCTGAATGGCTAACCGAGTGGTTATCTTCATCCACACTCACTACTCTTTCACTCCACTTTCACTCCACCATCACTCTTGCCACTGTGTTTCTTCTTTTCGTCCACTGCAATCTCTCTCCACTCTCACTCCTCTTTCACTCTACATTTCCTAATTCCTCCACACATACTTCTCCATCACTGAATGTCTACACTCTCACTCCACCACCACTGACTTTCTCCATTTCACCACCTCTCACTCTCTCCACACTCACCTCGCCAGCACTGACACTCTCCACTCTCACTCCACCACCACTGATTCTCTCCAAGCTCACTCCACCACCACTGACTATCCACCCTTACACCACCACCACTGACTCTCCAAACTCACTCCACCACCACCACCACCACCACCACCACCATTGACTCTCCCTACTCACACTCCACCACCACTGACTCTTCACACTCCTCCACCACCATCACTGACTCTTCACACTCACTCCACCACCACTGACTCTACACTCTCTTCACTACCACTGACTCTCCACTCTCACTCCACCACAACTGACTTTCTCCACTTCACCACCTCTCACTCTCTCCACACTTACCCCGCCAGTACTGACTCTCCACTCTCACTCCACCACCACTGATTCTCTCCACGCTCACTCCACCACCACTGACTCTCTCCACTCTCACTACACCACCATTGACTCTCCACCCTTACACCACCACCACTGACTTTCCAAACTCACTCCACCACCACCACCACCACCATTGACTCTCTACTCACACTCCGCCACCACTGAGTCTTCACACTCCTCCACCATAACTAACTCTTCACACTCACTTCACCAGCACTGACTCTTCACACTCCACCAGCACTGACTCTTCACACCCACTCCACAACCACCACTGATTCTCCACACTCACTCCACCACCATTGACTATTCACACTCCGCCACCACCGCTGACTCTTCACACTCCACCACCACCACTGACTCTTCACACTCCACCACTACCACTGACTCTTCACACTCCACCACCACCACTGACTCATCACATTCCACCACCACCACTGACTCTTCAACTCCACCACCGTCACTGACTCTTCACACTCCACCAACACCACTGACTCTTCACATTCCACCACCACCACTGACTCTTCACACTCCACCACCATCACTGACTCTTCACGCTCCACCACCATCACTGACTCTTCACACTCCACCACCACCACTGACTCTTCACACTCCACCACCACCACTGACTCTTCACACTCTACCACCACCACCACTGACTCTCCACACTTACTCCACCACCATCATGACTCTTTACACTCTAACCACCACCTCTACCGTTGACTCACCAATCTCACTCCACCATCATTGACTCTCTCCACTGTCATTCTACCATCACTGACTCTCTCCACGCTCATCCTACCATCATTGACTCTCTCCATTCTCACTCCACCACTACTGACTCTCCACCCTCACTCCACCACCACTGACTGACTCTCCACCCTCACTCCACCGCCACTGACTCTCCACTCTCACTCCATAAGCAGTGACTCTCCTTTCACTCCATCATCACTCTCTCCACTCTCACTCCACCACCACTGATTTCCAACTCTCATTCCACCGCCAATGACTCTCCACTCACTCCACCACTAGTGACTCTCTCTACTCTCACTCCACAATCACTGATTCCACTCTCATCCCACACCACTGACTCTCTCCACCTTTACCCCACTACATACACTCTTCATTTCATTTCTCTTTTACTGAGTCTTTGCTTGTACTCCTCTTTTTGCTAGCAATGCCTGATTTACCTAGTTTGTTTCCATGTATTAACTTACTGTATATAAGTACTATACCTGTTTATGTAAACAAAATATCTACCCCATGCCTAATCTAGTTTGAGGGGGGGAAGTGGCGCATACTTTGTGTTTGGGTCCGGGAAGAAGTGATTAGTTTTTCATTCGGGTTGATCGAAGGTTAAAGGTCCTGGGTCAAATTGAATATCCATAGAGTGATGTTATCTAGTTAATGCATGATTGGATTTACATCAAAACTGCCGCATACAGTGCATATGAGTCCGATAAGAAGCGATTAGAGTATGATGCAGGTCGATTAACGGTCGAAGTCAGAGGTCATGGGTGAAATTCTTAGTTCAGGGGCCGGAATTATCTCATGGACGCTTGATTTGATTTTTTTTTCCTGTGTTGCAAGACGCAAGGCAAAGCAGAGCAATGCATGCTCTCTCTCTCTCTCTCTGCGGAAACTTTGAAACTTACTCCCCGCATTTGACCTTTAATCCTGCAGTACCCACCTTCACAGGGACCGCTCCTATCACCCCTTCCTCACCCCTAACGTAATTCCACCACATTCCACTTACTTCCTCCCCCCCCCACACACACACACATTTCTTTAGCCCTTAGACACTTAAAATCTTCGAGGATTGTTTATAATGTGGCTTTGCTGTACTCAAACCACTAATTCTACCACACCCATTTCCACAGGCTATACTTCACTTCCCCAGTTCTATCGTCATCCAGATCCCTAGCTCACCCCACCGAATCCTTTGCCCACCACTCTCATTTCTTCCCCCCCTCCACACACATTTTTTTTACGATTTCATGACGCGACGCAGGTCACGCAGTCGACGAACGAGCTGGTTATCGATATTTGCGTGGTTATTGTGACTGGGGATGCGAACTGGTGACTCGAGATAGACACAGATCATTCAAAGGTCAAGCTCAAAGATCAAGATCAAAGTTCGGGCGCAATATCACTATACATTCTCAGCATCCACTTTAGTTGATTCTATGAACAATCTTACTCATTCCACTTCACTCTAGCAGCTGTCCGATCACACTCATTACCTACACTCTCAGCTCTACTTAACCCCCTCATTCCAGGTACGAAGGGTGCAGGGTAGGTGTTATGCATATCAATATAAATCCCTTAGAAGTGACAACAGTTATTTCAGTCATGTAAGTTTCGGTGTTCAGAACTGATCCTTTGTGATGAAGCCATATAACGTATGTTAATCATCTCAGTCAGATTCCTGTAACCGAACTGGGAATAATATATATAATAATGTCTTCTCATCTACAGAGCTAACAGAGATTATTTCTTACTCCTCCTTTACCAAACGTCTGCCCTAGACCGAGTAAAAGCGCTCGACGAAAAAAAAGAAAAGAAAAAGGAAAAATATGTATGAAATTGTCCTAATAAAGATGCAGTTATTCATTCAAGGTGCTTCTTCATTTTTTCTCACTCAGACTATATATGTGTAACATGGCTTTTAGGTTGTCATTAACATCACTTCATAGGCTTTCAATAAGTTGAATTACTTGCATTTATCCTGATGAACAACAGGTAATACGCCATCGTTATGAAGGGGATTTTGTCGACAGTCGTCAGTCCCTTCACGAGCAAGTAAACGTCTATTTCAAGATCTACAGAGAGAGAGAGAGAGAGAGAGAGAGAGTCTGGTGAAACTCCAAACTTGAATAAAATTATTGTAATGGAGGGGTTACTTCTGTATGTGCTTCTTTCACTGGAGTGAAACTTAATTTTGAAACTTCGAGAATGAGATGGAGGGATGGAGAAGTATATGAGAGAGGGGTGTGTGAGCTAGGGGGAGGGCAGTGAAATGGCGGGAGACAGGGCGACATGGAGGCGATTTGTTTGTGGCCACCGCTTACTGGATTAAGGCGTCTGGCAATAGGTAGATAGATAGACGTATTTCGTAAACATACACCGTACTATTTTGGTAAGGCTGGGCGTGTCTGACTAAATGAAAGCCAGCATGCATGTCCAATGTGATTATACGCCTCCATAAATCACTGTGTGTGTGTGTGTGTGTGTGTGTGTGTGTGTGTGTGTGTGTGTGTGTGTGTGTGTGTGTGTGTGTGTGTGTGTTTGCACTTCTTCAATGATTGTGTTTTCTTATTTATGAATATGATTTTTTTCTAGTTATTCTTACCCATTAGTAAAGTATGCACTAAATATGGCGGATATTCAACACATTCACAACAATAAGTCCTTTCTATGATTATTAATAAAGTCGACTGGTGATGACAGCAATTTACGATAAGTGATTTTTCTCCAGGTCCTTCCAGAGTTTGTTAAATCCATTTACTGAGGACAATTATAAACGAAAAAAAAAAATGGTAGTTCTTTAGCCAAAAACAAATCTTGTGACAGAAAAAGAAATCGCAATACTACGGAGGTTAAAACAGTATCAACTCTATTTTTGGACGTACTGTTGATATATATATATATATATATATATATATATATATATATATATATATATATATATATATATATATATATATATATGACTGCGTGGAAGGAATGTAGAAAAGGTGTAAGTGGCAAAGAGAACTGACAGGCTAAGGAGAAAAATTATCCTAGTACTCGTCAATTCCATTTTACATGGTTATTTTCTGTCTGTCGTGAGTTACACTGAATGTGAAAACTTAGCTACAAAGGCTATTTAAGTATATCCCTCTCCCTTCCCTCTCACCATTCTCTCTCCACTACCTCCCTCTCCCTCCACTCTATCCATTCCCTTAGCACATGACATCTCCCTCCACATTCTCTCTCTCTCTCTCTCTCTCTCTCTCTCTCTCTCTCACACACACACACACACACACACACACACACACACACACACACACACACACACACAGATATACAAAATCCATTTACCTTCGCCCATGGCCTTCGTACAAAAAATTCTGAATTAAATCTATGGGGTCAATGTTTCTCCATTGATTGCATTAATTTTTTGCCCGTGATGTAAGAGATGAATGTGATAGGCTGCAGCAAAGTAAAAAAAAAAAATCTAATGTACACAATCAAAGACTCAAAAAAAATATAATCCATCGCCACCATTCACCCTTTTATGTCACTTTATTTGTTTTCCTAAAAGATCTGAACAGAAGACAAATATCTCATAACAGGAAAATTTCTCACGGGGTCTCTGCATCTGGTATTTTCCTGAACGTCCTACCAATACGCAAAACATTAATCTTCTCTGATGATTTTTTATAGAGGTAGTTTTCTCCAACCTAATTTACGGAGGGTGGAAGATGTAAAGAGAATAATGGATAGATTTATGATGAAAGCCTTTGATGACTGATAGTACTGAAGTAGAAAATTGAATGCTGGTAGCGTACTAAGTCTCTCTCTCTCTCTCTCTCTCTCTCTCTCTCTCTCTCTCTCTCCCCAGCCCAGGGTGGTGGATGGGTTCAGAGCTAGTCAGGAATGGGGTGTTTCGAATGATGACAGTAATCTGTCGAAGGTCAAGGTCACAGGGCAGTCAGATGGTCTTTCCTTAGACCACTTGGTGGCTCGGGTGTTGCATTTTCTAAGTGCTCCTTGTTGTGTGTATTATGCTCTTCTTACTCTAACTTGGACTAAAATTGCCACCTAGCCATCTTGAATGCTGAGTTGTAGTAGAGATTGACGCTAGAATATGATCCTAGTCACGAAGAAGTCCTATGGCAAAGATGTAGAGTCGCAGGGTTGTCTTTTTCTGCCACTGAGCTTCGTGAAATCAGCTGCAATATGACAAAAATCTGGGCCAAGTTAGAGTGAAAAGAATTTGATAATCGTCAACGACTACCCTAGAACAAATCTGAGCTTCGGATTTGTGAGTAAATGAAAACTTTGTTTTTGTATCCTCATGTCATTTTACACTTCATCATCATCATCATCATCACCATCACCATCAAGTCTTTTGGTAATGCATAATGATTTGTACAGCCGACGTTAACATCCCATTATATAATGATCGCTGCAGAGGTAACCACGTGCATTATTATCCTTAAAGCCTTATTGTTGGCTGCCATCATTATAAATTCGAAATTATCCATATTTTTTTCCTTCGATAACAATGGGATATGGTACATTTAATAGTCCTTATACTGATTAATGATTTCCAAGCATTTAGGTGTTTTCAGTACATCAGCGTCTTGATATCATTAATTTAGTTCCAGATTTTGGTGAAATAAAACAGAACATAATGTGACTACATCTGAAGATTAAGAGCCGTTGTTTTCGTGGCCCTAGACTCATCTGAACGTGACACCGATGAACTGCAGGCTGACGTTCTCCCTTTCTAGTCCTACTTCTCTAGTTGGGGGATAGGGGGGGAGTTGAGGGACATTTGTATACTCAGGCAGAGGATCCAGTTGGTTAAGTCGGTACCACCACGGGAAGGCGTCCTTCTCCAACAAGAAAATTAAGGTTAAATAGATGCAGCATCAGCGGCTAGATCTCTGGCATCCCCGATGTAAAAATATTATTATTATCTGTAAAAGTACACCAGGCAGACCCAGTGAGACGTGACCTGCGATGAGAGCTACAACGCGTCGAGTCCTACGAACTATTTTTAAATGCAGTGCAAAAGTTGGTACAACGAGGGTGATTATACCTTCAGGATAATACTGTCTGAGTTTGGTCGAAAATGAATAAATAATTAAATAAATAAATAAATAAGTTAATGCGTCCATGGAAGCGACTGAGATAATGATGGTAGTTGTTATCCATCTGACTGAATTTTACCAAAAGAAAAATTGCTTAGTATTGCCATGAATAAAGAATGTACACGCAAGCCATAAAAGCGGACGAGTTTTATTTTTAACCGATGTGTGTGTGTGTGTGTGTGTGTGTGTGTGTGTGTGTGTGTGTGTGTGTGTGTGTGTGTGTGTGTGTGTGTCATATTTGGATTTTTTTCTTTCTTAATGGCAGGCAATTTAATTTAGCTAATTTTATTCACCATCTTCCAGTAAATTGGGTAATGAGTCACACTGTTCTTAACTCTCTTTTTACTAATTTTTGTTTAAAATTAGACAACAAAAATGACTAACATGCAATTACTAGAACAGTGTTCAAAACAATTAAGGCAGATTATTTTTAACGCAACATTATTTAGTTACTGAATAATTTAAGTTCCCGTCTTTGCTGTTTCATTTATAAATATTATTAACCCTTAATAATAATGACATGTATCCGTGCTATCATATTAATTACAGACTGTGTGTTGCAACTCTGCCTTGACAACAACACCCTTGTTGAATGACGGTGCTTGCATTACTGCACGAAGGTCATGCACGTGATAATATTGCAGGCAGGGGGGCGTGATAAGTCTGTGTTGTGTCTCCCACACGGCTTGCCAATCATATAAAACACATTTTCTTCTGTTTATAGAGCCATTCTGGAGTCACATTCAGCAGTTTACATGAATGCGTTTGTCAAGGAAATGTTAAACCCTTTCAGTACTGGACCGTTTATTTTATTGTAATAGTTCACGGCATTACGTCATCAGGACACCCAAATGACTCGCTCTAAGCTGAGTATGATATCTCCATTTTTTTTTGTTTTTTTTCAGTATGGGAACGGCTGAATCCCCCTACAGTGATTAGAAATAATCTCCACTAAGCCATATAAACAGGTAGATAGAGATAGATAAATAGATAAGGCTCAAAGATTGCAGTATGTAGGCATATATTCTAGATTAGACATCTTACATAACGTAGACAGGTTGTTAAATACAACACCTAATGCAAAGATAACATATTGCCATCGTCATCGCCACCACCGGGCAGCAGCAACAGCAGCAGCGGAAGATCAGGCTCCGGTACTCTCTCCACACTCTCGTACTATTTTCATTCCAGTAATTGAATTGTCGTCCGGCTTTTCTTCCCTCCATCGTGTTTGCAGAGTCCGGGACTCGAGCCCACCAGAGTACCCAGTTCTCATTATCCAGAAAGGTCGAATCTAGTGTTGGGTTTGATCCTTTTCCTACTCTATTTCATCTTATCCATGTTATCTCTTTTCTTTTCTTCCCCATTCCTGCTCTTGTTTTTCTTCCATTTCCATTCTTTCCTCCTATTTTCCACCGACTGTTCTCCTTAATGTTATTTTCCATCCAGTTTAGCACTGAATCTTTCCTCTTTGCTGTATCCGTGGCCTCATAAGCCCACTTCCCTATCACAAGCACACTTCTCAGTTCCCTCTTCTGCGATTTGTCTGTGGCCAACCCTAGGCTTACGGGATTAAAGCGTGTGGCAATAGATAGATAGACAGACAGATAAATAGACAAAGAGAAAGATATAGCCATACATAATTTACCCTTATTGTGTGATGGTTAACGGTATGTTACCTCTTTCACTCTCCCTGTAACAATGTCCTCCAGTCCTTTCTGCAGCCATCCATCTTCCCATCACACCCTCCATCACTGTTCCTCAACTTTCAAATAATAATCTTTCTACTGGCACTCTCACCTCCATCATCCTACTAGCACCACATCTCCATCCTCCATTCCTCCAACAGTACCTCTCCATCCTCCATCTCTCCAACAGTACCTCTCCATCCTCCATCCCTCCAACAGTACCTCTCCATCCTCCATCCCTCCAACAGTACCTCTCCATCCTCCATCTCTCCAACAGTAACTGTCCATCCTCCATCCTTCCAACAGTACCTGTCCATCCTCCATCCCTCTAACAGTACCTCTCCATCCTCCATCCCTCTAACAGTACTACTCAATCCTCCATCCCTCCAACAGTACTTCTCCATCTTCCATCCCTCCAACAGTACCTCTCCATCCTCCATCCTTCCAACAGTACCTCTCCATCCTCCATCACTCAACAGTACCTCTTCATCCTCCATCACTCCAGCAGTACCTCTCCATCCTCCACACACCCAGCAGATTGCCCATAAGTCCCTTCAACTTTACAAACCTATCCCTCCAGCAGCTTTCTCTCCCTCCATCTCTCCACCAAAAGTCCTCCTATCCCTCTGATCAGTACTCTTACCTCTCCTATCCCTCCATCATACACCCTCCACACCTCTCTACCCTTCCTCTATTTATCTCCACCAGGACACCCAGCTCACCATCCCCTACACAAATTCACTCATCTACCAGAATGTACCCTTGCTCCCCCATTCCACGACCATCTCATCTGTTTAAATTAAAACCAACAAAAGCCCAGTTTCATTAAACCACCTGTAAACTGCAACATTCCCTGCAATCCCTCTAATTCCTTTAAATCTCTCCCCTCTCTCCACCAGTACACTCATCCGCCGTTCAACTTTATCCTTCCACTTCTTCAGTCCTCCACAACCCTTATTATTAGTCTCCCTCCGACCACCAGTTTTCATACCTGCCGTATGCCTCTCCAACTCTCTCCCAATACACCCACCGTCAAGATTCCCTTCCCTCCTCTCCACATCTCCACCGGTGCATTCCCGTTCATATTTATCACGTCACTAATACACCCATCTAGTATTCTAAGTTTCCTTTTCTCTCACAACTCTTGACACGCAAATCTAGCTTCATCGCAACTACAGTACCCTCCACATCCCTCTACGTCATTCTTCTCTCTCTCAACCAACACGCTTCCATTTCTCTTCACTCTCCACCAATAAAACCGCAGTGCCCTCCAGCCCTCCCCCATTCCTTCCCCTGTGCGGAAATTTAACCCACACTAAGTGCTGTTCATTGGTGGCACAGTAGGGTAGAGGCGAGGGGGCGAGGGGCGACAGTTTCATTTGTGGCGACCCTTGACCAAACCACTCTCTGCCTGCATCATGGCTGGGTCTGGCTACATGATATTCCTTTGCTTTCATAGAGTGGATAATTAGAGTACTGTTTAGAGGAAAGGACCTTATACTTTAGCCCGAAGCTGGTGAAACGTTACCACTAAGCAAATAAAGACCTTTACCAAATGCCGATATCATTAACCATTATTTCAGACATACTTGTCCTAATAACAGATGATGGATGTTTAAAGAAGTAGACTTAGGTCAATGATGTACGATCTGGGTGTACGATGCTGACCTTAGACACATCTTGTTGATGAGAATCATTGCTACTGAAATGAACTCCATGATGTTGGCTGCTGGCTTTGTTTTGTACTGTAATAATGGATTTGTTTGCATAGTATTAGATGTTCTGATTATTTATGATGTCGCTGAGGTGTGTGTGTGTGTGTGTGTGTGTGTGTGTGTGTGTGTGTGTGTGTGTGTGTGTGTGTGTGTGTGTGTGTGTGTGTGTGTGTGTGTGTGTGTGTGTGTGTGTGTGTGTGCATCATTCATGTAACAGAAGCCAAAATTCTCCGTGGCGGCTTCATAAACACCATTTGTTCCAGAGTTTCAGCATATGACTTCGGAGGGGGAGGAGCTTCGCATACCACACTTCGCCTACCACCTCGAAGTAGCAAGGATCATTAGTTTACGTACTGGTATTTCCCCCACAAGTAATTTTTATGAAAGCTCAATTTCCTTCTGTCTGAAGCATACTGATATATAAAGACATGAAAACAGCCAGTCCCATAAAATCCCCTTTCACGATATAGGGATCTGAGACTATGCTGTCTTAGATGAGAGCCTTTACGGTGAAATGCCACGGGGGTTCAGTGGCATCGCATTGTTTTCACGGTTTGTTTGTGTAATGAGTCTGAGGTGCAAAACCGAAGCCGTAATAAATACTGAAAGTGAATACTGATAAGATGTTCTCTCATACGTATGCATACGTACCCACTGCATAGGTTCCACCCCCCCCCCACCCACTCACACACCCACACTCACCCCCCACCACACACACACTTTGTTACAACTCTACTCTTTCATATGCATTTCACTAATTAAAACATTACTTCCGTACCTGGTGAATATGTGGAAGGGTTGATTCTGGCTGTCATTTTTCCTCTGGGTATTAGGCCAGGTTTCGCAGTGGACCTTACCGTTATGTCAAGATGCAAATACGGATCACCTTGCACAGCTGTTGACACATAATACACAGTAATACATGACTTCTGCCAATGCTTTAAAACTGTGCTAGTCAAGTACAGTGCACTGATACACTGGGGGGAGTGTAAGATGGCTGATTAGGATGACGTATTTATCAGCAGTGTACAAATTCATCATAGTTATCATACGCTACCTCATAGCAGCTAGTAACATTTTAATAACACAGTAATAGGATTCACTTTATACGACCAAATGAGCCAAATGAATATTGTTATTGTCTTCTGCATTATTGAGGTCATCCAACTAAGCCAACACAGTGTTGTATAAATATTAATGCTTCAGTGTGATTACGTCTACTCTTTATGTTCTTTATGTCAGATAACTTTATCTGACGCAGGGAAGGCCTCCTGTGCCTAAGAATTTGGCAGTAATGTACCAAATTCAGTTTGAGAATAAAGTAAGTTTGGAATTTCCGGCACACCGCTGAATGTGCTGTAGCGTGGCACGCAGGCTAACCACATCATATCCTTACAATTACTTCATAAATAACCGTAAAAAGCTGAAGTGCTGTCTACACCTCCACCCTGTTGCTTTTAGGAATGCAATCATTAAAACAATACTTTCCAAACACAATATTATGATCTAGTGAATTGCAAAGGACAGCTGTAGGCTTGTGTTTGGGTCTTCTGTGTGCTTCGGTGCTTTCACAGTATCATAATTTCAATTTGTAAAAACAGTTCATTGGATGCAAATCCGTTTCCACTCATTCAGCCTCAATCCTGGACGGGCCGGGATTGATTTTACGCTTTAGAGACTCTTCATGTGATCTGATTATCAATGAGTTCTGAATGTGCCAAAATTTTGAGCGTCTGTGGACGTGAAATACTGTATTATTATTTAGACTCTGTTTCTACTCTTAGTCTTTATCACTTCTCCTGACTCAGTCCTTTTAATAAATAAGGTTTCTCTTTGCCAAACAAAAAAATCACCTACAGCACAATTAGCCAAAATATAATACTTGGCCTAAATTCATTGCTATTTTTAAGATTTATAGACATTGCTTTAAAACAAATTTTTGAGTAGGCTTCTCTCTCCCTTTGCTTTTAATGAGCTGGTCTCGAGATAGGCAGGATAATGTTCTCCAGCTTGTCCTCACAGTCGATATGTGAATAATCTAGAAAACAATGTCATCTACAAAATATTCAAAAGAATATTCTGAAATATTTAAACTACTGAATAATACATGATTAATGTTGTGAATAACCTCTGACTATCTCTCTCTCTCTCTCTCTCTCTCTCTCTCTCTCTCTCTCTCTCTCTCTCTCTCTCTCTCTCTCTCACACACACACACACACACACACACACACATACGCACAAATATTTTCATTCCTAAAGTGCGTCCATGTAAACATGTTTTTTCATTATCATTTTACTACTGAAACGGGTGAAATTAGGGACTGTCCCCCATATTATGCTGACGGAGAGGTGCAGCAACCCCAGTGTAGCCTCGTACCTTCCATGGCACAGGAGCAACACGATGATATTCAAACTTTCTTTCTCACCTGACTCAAGGTCACAGAAATACCAGTTATCAGTTTTACATCATATTTACATTTGCCTCTCCATTAGCGGCCCTGCCAGTCAGTCACACCCTAAGGATTTTTCCACGCAAGGTGCTTTACTTTACCGAAGCCCCATATGGTCCTGCATCTGCCAAGTACTCCTGTATACTACGAGTGCTTGTTTTATTCCCCTGACCCGTGTGAACTGGAGACACTGAATGATGGCGATGGATAAGAAAGGATTTTATTTATTTATCTATCTGTTTATTTATTTACATTTGCTATTCTTCTTCGTCCTCTCTCTGCGTTTCCCAAAGTTGCTGAGATACATGCTGAGGCGCCATTGTCGAGAACCCGTCAGTTAGAGCAATTCACTGTCTCTGACGCAGCACACAGACAGGAGGACCCTCAATATTACCCTCAATATCCTGATGAACTTGACTGTGAGTGTGTGAGGCCGCCTGATGACTGTATGTAGTGGTGAAACTACAGATGTAGTCGTAGGATGTGGACGTTGACCTTGGAAGATTAAGGTTGCTGCCTGACTTCAAAAACTATAAATCAGAGAGAGAGAGAGAGATGTGGTCATCACTCAACAAGATACCTAAGTAAACGAAGTGGATATATAAAGGAAAACAGTTACAGTGCATAAGAGTACAATAAAAAGCAAACAGCAACAGACATATTTGACTATTGCTGTTTTAAGCAAAACCGAGTGTCATTTTTTAAATTATCAAACAAAAATAATAAAAGTCAAGCAAGCCATTTTTCTCTGAAGTTCTTTTACACAATTGGGAAATACGCCTTGTTCCCCAGAATACGTAATATAGTTCTTTTAACATGTAATATAATTCCTTTAATACGTTGTGTTTCTCCTCTCCCCCTCGCCACCAGCATTTTTTGCAGAATATAATTCTGCTATACATATATGGACGAAAGACTTCATTTCATTGGTCATTTAATAGTAGCCCCCCCGCCTCTCTCTCTCTCTCTCTCTCTCTCTCTCTCTCTCTCTTTCTCTCTCTCGTGGCACCAGCCTCGATAACGTTCAGGTATTGTACACACGATCTGTTCTGCGAGAAGAGGCTGAACGTTTTTAGATCATGTAATGCAAGACAGGCACGTCAGCCAGTTATTTAAGAGATCTTCTTTATTATTATTCTTCAACATTGGGTTGCTATGGTTGTTAAGGGAAAGTATGTGAATTTCTTTTATAATTTTTACGATATAAGGGTAGAGGTACAATTAAGACATCATTAACAGGGATGATGATGAAGCGAAAGGGAAAGAACAAGGAGAATGATTGACTGCATAAGGGTAGGAAGAGACATGGGGACAAGAGGGCAGTAAAGGGGGAAAAATGCACTTATCAAAAATGTAAGAGGATAATGGGAAGTCTGGGGCGAGGAAGATACAACGTTGGGGAGTAAAGGCAGGGAGGAGGAAGAGGCAGGGTAGCAGGTGGGGTACGTAAAGAGAGAGAGAGAGAGAGAGAGAGAGAGAGAGAGAGAGAGAGAGAGAGAGAGAGACTTTTTCTTTAATAACAGAACAGAGGAAGGAAAAGCAAATAAAAAATTAATAATCAATACACAAGCTTACTGGCGTCCTCCATTCATAAAATATCTGTAACAGTTGGACTTGAACAGCTGTAGGTTGAGATTTCGGGGAAAACAACTCTGGGGAATCGAGTTCCAGAGAGATGCGGTTCGGGGAATAGAAGAATTCTGATAGGCAGAAGATCTGCAATATGGCTGAGTGACATTCCAGTCATGAGCGCTACCAGATGCCCGTGTAGCACGAGGGAAGGCCTGAAGACGTGGCACCATGGAAGCAACTTCGTCTGAGCATTTGCCATAAAAATATCTGTAAAATAATGCAAGAGAGGAAACATTCATTCTTACTGGTAGGGGAGGTAGTTTATTTATAATTGCAGGGTCATTAATCATTCCAACAGCTTTGTTCTGAATATTGTCTAGTTGTTTTAATGCAACCTCTCCACATCCATTCCACAACGGTAGCAATATTCAAGGTGAAAGCACACAATGACTCTTATAAATTATAGCTAACGGCTCGTCAGTGAAGAAGTTACGGACTCTGTACAGCAATCGAAGTTTCTTTGAGGTGGTTTTAGCAAGTGATCTGACATGAGAGGTCCAGCTGAGGGCATTGTTAAGTGAGACACAAAGATTTTCAATATTTTTGGAGATGGGAATATTAGTAGCATTAAAGGTAATATTCGAATCTGGCAATATATGTCTATTAGTAAATTGTATATATTTGGTTTTACTAGCATTAAATGAGACATGGTTTTGTTCCCATTCACTGATCATAGATAATTCTTGATTTATGAAGATGGCTGTACTGAGATGAGAGTTAGAGATACAGGACTTTGTAAATGGGTGTTTGGGTGTGAATGAAATGTGAAGTGTTATGTAATCTGTATATGACTGAATGGGGTTGTGGGTGACCAATAAGAGATCATTAATATGAACCAGGAACAGGATTGGCACCAGAACTGATCCCTGTGGCACGCCGGCATTAACTGAGTGGAAATTGGAATATGCATCATCTATTTTTACACTTATTTTTCTGTCACCAAGATACGAGGAAAGCAGATAAACAAAAGACGTTAGTCCATAACAAGGGAGTTTGGACAGCAGGGAACAGTGCCACACACTGCCGAAAGCTTTAGGAATATCAAGGGCTACTGCATGAGTTTCTCCATGTTGGTCGATTGATTGATGTATGGCATGAGTCAGGAGATTGAGTACGTCAATGGTGGATCTTTCGTGGTGAAAACCATATTGTCTGTCACTAATTAAGTTGTTGGATTCAAGTTGTTTAACTATGTGCTTATTAATTACAATTTCAAATACTTTACCAAGAGAAGATGTGACAGCAATTGTTCTGTAATCAGAGGGATCAGAGGAACTTCCTTTCATTGGAATTGGGTGTACCGTGGATATTGGCTTCTTTCCATGAATTATGGAATGGAGAAGTTTTTTTTTTTATGCGAGGAAGAAGGAACCAAAGGCCATGAGCCCGTAGTAACAGTTCCCTACAAGAGAAAAACAAAATACAATAGAGAGCCAAATTCAAGAACCGATCATTTTGAGATGCCTGGACACACTGCGTTTGAAAGACTGGAGATCATAGGCAGCAGGAAATACAGACAGAGGGAGACAGTTCCAGAGTTGACCTGTTGCATAAATGAAAGACTGGGAGTAACGATTAACTCTTGCATTAGAGAGTTGGACAGAAAAGGGATGAAAGTTTGCTGCCAGACGGGTGCTACGCGCCCGTCGTACAGGTGGAGGAATGCAAGCAGACAGTTCAGAGGAGCAGTGACCATTAAAGTAGCGATAGAAAAGAGATAAAGATGCAACAGTGCGGCGAAGAGACAGAGGTTGAAGGGAGTCAGTAAGAGGAGGAGAGTTAATGAGACGAAAAGCCTGAAGTCTGAATAATTTAGCTAGAACAGGAACAAGTTCTGGGGAACACTTTTTCAATACAGCTGGAGGAATTCCATCTGGACCTGGACTTTTGTTGGTTGGTAAAGTGTCCAGGATGGATTTTACGTATCTAGTCTGCATTTTAAGTGGAAAAAGTTTGGGAGAGTGAAGTTCTAGTACTAGGACGTTCTGGCTGGCTTCCTCTATGGTAGAATTTCTGAAAAATGTACTGGCAAAGGTATTTGCTTTCCCACGCGGGTCATTTGTAATGTTGTCATCTGAAGATTTTAGTGGGGGAGTAGATGATGACTTGTTAAAGTTATTACTGAAAGAATTGAAAGTTGACCAGAATATTCTGTTGTCATTAGGGTTGTTAATGATGCTTGATTTTGAAGAAAGTTTGATTTAACGAGATTTACTACGGCTTTTGCATGGTTTTTCTAGCAATTTTAAAATGACAGAGTGATTCAGATGTTTTTTATTTTAGGTAAGCGTTCCATACCAGCTAGTATTAAGTCATTAATGTGGGGCTGGGTAGAATTGACACCACTAGAGAAGAAAGACTGCCATGGAACGTTAGCAAGATAATTTCTAAATCCATCCCAGTTTGCCCTATCAAAGTGCCATCGGATCACCCTGACAGGTTCAGAACAGGGAAGTTTTGGGGGGGCTAACTAATGAGGTTTTGATGAGGTTGTGGTCTCACTAAAGAACAGGAGAACAAACTAAAGGACGAGAGGAGACCAGACTTACTAAAGGAAGGAGGAGAGCAGACTTACTAAAGGACAGACTGAGAACAGACTTACTAAAGGACAGGAGAACAGACTTACTAAAGGACAGGAGGAGAGCAGACTTACTAAAGGACAGGAGGAGAGCAGACTTACTAAAGGACAGACTGAGAACAGACTTACTAAAGGACAGGAGAACAGACTTACTAAAGGAAAGGAGAACAAACTCACTAAAGGACAGGAGGAGAGCAGACTTACTAAAGGAAAGGAGAACATACTATAGGACACGAGGAGAACAGACTAACCAAAGGAGACACGACGTGATAAAAAGAGTGAAAGGAATCTGTACATCAGTTTACAAAAGCGGGGAAGAAATGTCGTAGCTCCCAAGACTGAAGATACACACTACATAATCAGCAGCAGTCAGTCCTATATTACCCTTTTCGAGTTATTTGGTCCGCAGGCTAAGCTATTCATAGTCCAGATCATGGAAGGGTAGATGCCTAGCCTACGTCCCTGGTGGCATCACGGGATCGTACAACCAACAGTGTCCTATTTAGAATTTGAACCAGAGTATGGCACATCATCATTCAGACCGGTGCCCTTAGACCTTTCGTCCATCAGGCGTCTAAAAAGGAAAAAAAGATTGAAAAAAAAAATCCATAAACAAAGGATGGTGATGATCAGCAAAGGATGACGTAGATCATACCACGTACTAACATGCTTCCACCTCCTACCACCATCACATCACTTACTAACATGCCTCCACCTCTTACCACCATCACATCACTTACTAACATGCCTCCGCCTCCTACCACCATCACATCACTTGCTAATATGCCTCCACCTCCTATCACCATCACATCACTTACTAACATGCCTCCACCTCCTACCACCATCACATCACATACTAACATGCCTCCACCTCCTACCACCATCACATCACTTTCTAACATAACCTACCACCATCTCCTACCACCATCACATCATTTGCTAACATGCCTCCACCTCCTATCACCATCACATCACTTACTAACATGCCTCCACCTCCTACCACCATCACATCATTTGCTAACATGCCTCCACCTCCTACCACCATCACATCACGTACTAACATGCCTTCACCTCCTACTATCATCACATCACGTACTAACATGCCTCCACCTCCTACCACCATCACATCACTTACTAAAATGCCTCCACCTCCTACCACCATCACATCACTTATCAGCATGTGTCTACCTCCTACAACCATCACACCACTTACTAACATGCCTTCACCTCCTACCATTATCACACCACTTACTAACATGCCTCCACCTCCTACCACCATCACCTCACTTACCAACATGTCTCCACCTCCTACCACCATTACATCACTTACTAACATGCCTCCATCTCCTACCACCATCACATCACTTACTAACATAACATACCACCACCTCCTACCACCATCACATCATTTTCTAACATAACTTACCTCCATCTCCTACCACCATCACATCATTTGCTAACATGCCTCCACCTACGAACATCGTATCACTTATCAACATGCCTCCACGTCCTACCACCATCACATCATGTATTAATATGTCTCCACCTCCTACCACCATCACATCACTTACTAACATGTCTTCACCTCCTACCACCATCACATCATGTACTAACATGCCTCCACCTCCTACCACCCTCACATCATGTACTAACATGCCTCCACCTCCTACCACCATCACATCATGTTCTAACATGCCTCCACCTCCTACCACCATCACATCATGTTCTAACATGCCTCCACCTCCTACCACCATCACCTCACTTGCCAACATGTCTTCACCTCCTACCACCATTACATCACTTACTAACATGCCTCCATCTCCCACCACCATCACATCACTTTCTAACATAACCTACCTCCATCTCCAACCACCATCACATCATTTGCTAACATGCCTCCACCTACCAACATCGTATCACTTATTAACATGCCTCCACCTCCTACCATCATCACATCATGTACTAACATGTCTCCACCTCCTGTCATAATGACTTTGTAGTTACTTGTAGAGAAGTATATTTTAGACTTGTGGTCGAGCGGCTTTTATATCTTGTAGTAGTTTCCCCACCAGATGTCATGTAGTGACGGGAGAGGTAAAGAATAGTATGGGACTATTTTTATTTGTCTTGGAAATATTAAACAGGTCTCTCTATGGGAAGAGTATAAGTCCCGGGTTGCTACCTCCCTGTCTCGCTATCTCTCTCTCTTTCTGTTCTAAGGCTAATCTCCGTCTCGACCTCTCTCTAGGGTCGCTTGTCTCCTTCTAAACTCTCTTTCCTAAAATCTGGTGTAGCAGGGGTGTGTCACGTATGTTCCTCATGGTTACCAGATCTTTCTTCACGAGAGGACTGCTGACAGCTAACTGCATCATCTCCTTACTGGCCGCTGTCGTCAGCTTTCCTCCGTGTAAGCATGTTTAGCACTGCTCGATTCTCGCAGACACAACACCTTCTCATCATTTGACTTCCTGCTTCTATCTGTCTCTCTATCTATCTATTTATCTATCTATCTATTATGTAGTCCTATATTTGCTCGGCCGCGCGAAAATGGCGCACCATCGACATTTAATAGTTATAACATATTAATACATACTACATACACATTATAATGAACTTATAAGCTAATTAAGTGAAATACATAATATTGTAAAGTAACATAATTGTATGAATATTGTATACATATATTATTCATAGTAAATAGTGATTATTCAGTAATATTACATTTTAAATAAGTTGTATACATATTTGAATAAATGCATTAAAGTAAATTATTTAACTGTAATACAGTATGTACTTGGGATATTATAGTGAAATGCATACATGCAAGAATAAAAATAGTTTAAAATTAAGATTATTGTAAGAGTTATTAATATTTCATTCAAAGATAATGGTACTGGTCTGTCATATATGGGTCATTCTTCTTTGTATTATTATTATTATTTTTTTATTTTTATTTTTATTTATATATATATATATATAATTAATACTATATACAAAATATATACACTTCATTCAGGGTGGTTAACTGTGATGTTAACTTTCCCCCCACTAAACAATGACTCCAAATTTGCAATTCTTGCATGCATTCTGTGCATTGCGAACAGCAGTACTGCAACTACAATGCAGAAGATTATAAAGACAGTAGGTGCTGGGCTATACACATAATATGGGTTGAACATACTCAAACTCAAATCTTCCCAGGGCTTCATTGTTTCATTGATCAGCTGCATAGTTTCAAACTTAGGTGAAGTCAGCTTAATACTTGTGCTCATGTTTAAGTTCATATTAGGCAGTGGGTGGAAATGTTTGTGTGTATGGTTGATAATGGCGTAGTGATTGATGGTGGAAAAAGTAGACATGGATGGTGTAAATACCGCACAGTAGTCTGGTGCTATGTATAATCCTGAGGCTGATGTATGAGATGGTGGTATATCTGGACAGACTATGTAAACTGATGTGTTATGAGGGAAATAAAAAAACTGCGAGTGTCCAATGCGTTGATGGTGTACAAGTTTATCTGGAGCAAAAGTGAAGTTGCAATGATGATGAATATTGTTATTGCTGATGATAGCCATTTCACAAGGGACCGTATCAGTAGGCTGAAACGTGAAAATGTACGCAGGACAAAGATGAACAGCATGTAAGGATGTGCGGCACTTTCGCTCAATCGTTGACTCACTTGCGAAAGTGACAGTGTCTCGTCTCTTGGAGACCATGATGAGTTCGGTGTCTGTGTTGATGTTGATGATGACCAAAGTGTTGTTGTTTCTATAGGGGAAGGGGTGTATTTGGTATACTGTGAACAGGTCTTCCGTGATGAATGGTACATGAACTATCACTGATGTTGGTGTTAGTGTTGCTTCTAAGTACGGGTAATATTGCATAAATTCCCTACTGCGGAACAATGGCTTCAATTTATGTTTATGTATGCCTTGACTAACTATCTGACGTAGCTCATGAACTGGGAGTAAGTCATTTGTGATCTTGCCATCACCAGCATTCGAAATTCCTTGCATAAGTGCCCTGAAATGATCTCTAGTGTTCTCTAATTGTAGTAGAATCGTGTCAATATGTTCTGTGATGATGGAGAAGTGTTGGAAAAGAGTAACGTTGCCCTCTAAGTCATTTATTTTATCTATACTCACGAGAGCTACGTTTTCTGCTTGTTTCAGATTTTTCACAATTGTCTTCATTGCCGAGTTCTGTCCTGTGATGAATTTATCCTGGTATGTTAGTACCTGAGCTATCTTATTAAATTTGTTGTTTATTTCTTTAAGGTCATCCTCTGTAGCCAATCCAAAGATGTTCCCAAGAATTGAGCCGCCCAGATCGAACAAACCGCGCTTTTGGCGAGTACGTGTGATATTGTTCCTGTCGCTCAGTACCTCCGTTCCATAAGATGGGAGATCTTGGATCATGACGAGCATAGTTGACTTCGCCTGTTCTAGTTTCCACCATCACATCATGTTCTAACATGCCTCCACCTCCTACCACCATCACATCATGTTCTAACATGCCTCCACCTCCTACCACCATCACCTCACTTGCCAACTTGTCTTCACCTCCTACCACCATTACATCACTTACTAACATGCCTCCATCTCCCACCACCATCACATCACTTTCTAACATAACCTACCTCCATCTCCTACCACCATCACATCATTTGCTAACATGCCTCCACCTAGCAACATCGTATCACTTATTAACATGCCTCCACCTCCTACCATCATCACATCATGTACTAACATGTCTCCACCTCCTACCACCCTCACATCATTTACTAACATGCCTCCACCTCCTACTACAACACAACGTTCATACAACGTTTTATCATCCCCACAGCCTGTGGTCAAATCCATTCTGAGTAAAACCATTTTCCCAAAACCTCCCATCCTCTCTCTCTCTCTCTCTCTCTCTCTCTCTCTCTCTCTCTCTCTCTCTCTCTCTCTCTCATTAAAATCCTGTTTTCTCTTATGTATCCTACTTCCCCATCATTAATATTCCGTTTCCTCTTAAACTACATTTCGTTTTTTTCCAGCCCTCACTTTCTTATTTTCCCATATATGCCTAACACGTATTTATGTTTTCCACACGCATGCATTCATTATTCACCATACATTTTTCATACATTTTTCCCAAAATTATATGATTTCCTCATATTAACGCTAAATTTTAGAATTGTATGAAGGATGAGAGTTAAGAAGTACTCCAAATTTTCCTCCGTGACAGATTCCTGGACACAATTACACCATTTACTACGCTGGATGGTAATCATATAACCAAATTATGGCGCCTGGTGGCTTAGTGGGTAATTAGGGCGCTCCCATCGGACTGAGCCTGTGTAGATTTATATCCAAGGGGTGGCTGGGGTTCATAGCTCAAGTAATGCCACTCAGGGATGAGTGAGGCTGGTCACTCTAATCTTAAATGCCCGGACCAACTTGCCTAGCCCCTGGCTCCTACTCTTCTCGTGGGGTGACATAGGATTGGATGATGGATGAATGGATGGATGGACAGATTCCTAATCTCCTCATTACCAATGACAAGCGTATAACACAATGTAATTTCCGTTTAAATGAGTGTTATTGAAAAAGTTAAATTGGATCGCGGGTGAGTTCGACAATGGGAAATTACGAATGCAACGACTAGCCGAAAAATCAAGCAGGTAGGATTAACTCTCTCTCTCTCTCTCTCTCTCTCTCTCTCTCTCTCTCTCAATTAAATATCCTCTTGATGACATGCTGCTGACCTTAAAAAGTATGTTAAGTCGTCTAAAGTTGCTTGGCTTCATTGTTTGAAAATACCCCCTGGATTATTGGTGCCATATGACACACACTCCCACCAGATTAGCCACACCGGCTGATAGGCTTTCTGACCCAAACAAAGGCCAGGTTAACCTTTGAGTCTGAGGAAAAATGTCTGACAAAAAAAAAATAGTTTTCAAATTTACTGTAGTGCATAGAAACACGTGACACCCGTCTGTACACACACACACACACACACACACACACTTTCCTGCCCAGCTCTCTACTGCAGGGTTTAACTGGCACTGTCGGTCGTTCAGATACACTCGATACAAATATCTTTACAATTTTCCTTCTTTGCATTCTGAAACAGTGGACCAATTGTATGAAAATATCCTCCAACAACTACTCACACCTGTACTGTATATGGTTAGTACTTTATTCAGTGAGATATAAAAAAAAAAACTATATATGCAACATATGAAGTAAGAAATTCGTTCAGAAGTATTCGCCTGAAGTAACTAACGCGATTAGCAACACCGCTCATTGTGAAACCATCGATCACTTTTGTAAAAACAGTTTTTTTTTTTTTTTTCTGAGTGTACACATTTGTGCAACTCTGAAGCAGTCTCCCTGTCTGTCTTTCACACTGTCGGTTGTCTCCGAACTTCCTGTATTTCAGATGAAACATGTCCAGGTTTTTCGAAATGAATGGATCTTGATTTGGACTCACTCTTGTTTTGATGTTTATTTTGCAGGCTTAACTCATCTGGGTTAGTTTTGTACAAAGGAAAAAATATATATTTACGGATAGAAAAATTTCTGTCATATATTCATGAAGAAAGTTAAGTTTTCCTTCAAAATAATTGTCAAGAACTACCAAAGTTTTGGTAGACACGAAGATGGTGAGAAGCAGGAAGTCACTAGCGAAAGTTGGACAAGTGTAGTTGCCTGAGGAGGTCGATCATGAAGTATGTATGAGGCAGGAGGAAAGACAATCAGGCAGGTAGGCAGGGAGAGAGAGATATCTAAATAGATCAGAAGGCAGGAGAGCAAGACAGGCAGGCAGGGAGGTCAGAGGGCAGACAGAAAGGTCAGAGGGCAGGGAAGGACGAAGTCGGGCAGGCAGACAGAGAGACAAATAAAGAAATTAGGCAGGCAGGGTAGAGACATGAAGGCGAGAGAAGAGGGAAGAGGGGATGGGGAGGACGCATGGGGAGGGAAGACATGGATGGAGAAGAGAATACACGTAGAGAGAGAGAGGAGAGGCATGTAAGCAGGGAGAAAGGTAGCCTGACCGATGAGAAGGCAGGAATATATTATGGCAGTCACGTAATGAGACAAAAGGGGAGGAGGAAGGGTGTCATAATGGCAGGGAGGCAGGCAGGCAAGTCAGAAGGCAGCCAGAGGGGGTGGAAAGATTCATTAAGGTAAGCAAGGAGGATGGTTGGCAGGAAGAAGGAGGATATATATTTATAATGTATATATATATATATATATATATATATATATATATATATATATATATATATATATATTCAGGAGAAAGCTCAGCAGACTGGCAGGTAAGTTTGCAATCTGGCAGATCACGAAGCAAGCAGACAGGCAGGGAAGAAGAGACATAAGATGAAAATAAGACAGTGTGCTACAGAGGCAGCAATCAAAAGAAAAGGCAGCCAGAAGAAAGATATATAAGTAAGCAAGTGGAAACAAGGCAAAGAAAGCAAGCTGGCAAGCAGATAGTCGCAGAGAGAAGGAGAAGGGCATGTGTGCAGAATAGTGGGTAAGCGTGGGGGGCAGGGAGGAACAATAATAATCAGTGTGGAATGAAGGCCAGTGGACAGGTAGGCAGGTGGACAAGGAACACGTAGGTTGGTCGGCAAGTGGTTAACCCTTTTCGATAATATTTAGGACAGGAGAATTCTGAATATTTGAGGTTTTAGAACTATTGTTTTAGTACTCACCTTACCGGCAGTGACACGCACGCCAGAAGCACGCTAAGTATTGTAACACTAAGTGTGTGTGAGTGTGTGTGTGTGTGTGTGTGTGACATCTGTACCATATCTATCCAATTAGCACACTGAATTCACCCTTTTGCCGCAATCAGTATGATGACACGTTGTTATATTATGTTGTTGCAGCTACCTGGCCATTTTTTTTTTTTTTTTTTTTTTGATTAGTAGAAACATCTCGTAGTGAACGTTTAGAGGCAATTTTCATGAACACCTTCAGCAAGATTTTTCTTTTTTACTCCCCGGTGATTCTATACCACTTAGAATATACCTACTGAGGGAGCTGAATGATTAAGAAATTATAAGCAAACGCAGCAATGGAGCTAAATAAGAACTGTTCGTTTCCAGATGCCTGGGCACACTGCGTTTGAAAGACTGTAGGTCATAGACAGTAGAAAGTAAATAGAAGACAGTTCCAGAGATGACATGTTGCATACATCAAGAACTGGGAGTAACGGTTAATTCTTGCATTAAGGAGCTGGACAGAAAAGGGATGAGAGTTTATTGCTAGATGAGTACTATGAGCCCGTGGAAGTGGTGGAGGGATGCAAGCAGACAGTTCAGAGCGGCAGTGACTATTGAAGTAGCAACGGTAAACAGAGAAAGATGCAACAGTGAGGCAAAGAGACAGAGGTTGAAGGGAGCCAGTAAGATGAAGAGAGATAATGAGACGAGAAGCCTTTGACTCCAACTTAAGACGAGCTGCATGTGGGGAGCCTCCCCACACATGATAGTTGTACTGTCCACAGAGGCAAATAAAACCCTTGTATAAAGTTAACAACTGTGCAGGGTTAAAGAAAGCACGGAGTCGGCTTAGCAAATAAATCCCGAGAGAATGAAACATCAAGTATGTTTAGAGATGATGCGGGACTGGGTGGTATATTGGTAAAAATTATAGGATGTTCCTGCATAAGATTTTGACGAGTTGAAAGGTGTAAGAAGTTAGTTTTAGAAGGATTAAAAACAAAAAGATTACTTTTACTCTAGCTAAAGATGTAAGCCAAATCAGGTATGCTGTTAGCCTTAGCCTCATCCCTTGTTTGTTGAAGTAACTGCTGAAATGGACGCTGCAGGAAGTGAATGGAAAGGTGAAGAGCAGAGTCATCAGCGTATGAGTGGATCGGGTTAGATATACGTCTTAGAACGTCATTGATGAATAGAAGGAAGAGGGTTGGTGATAGGACAGAACCCTGGGGAAAACCACTATTGACAGCTCTAGGAGAAGAACGGTGGCCGTCTACAACAGCGGCTATAGAACGACCAGAAAGGAAGCTAGAGATGAAGGCACAGATAGAAGGATAGAAACCGTAAAAGGGCAGTTTTGAAACTGAAGCTTTATGCCAGACTCGATCGAAAGCCCTTGAGATGTTAAGTGCAATGGCAAAGCTTTCCTCCAAAAGGAGGATGAAGAGGGGTCTGAAAAGTAGAAGAGAAAATCGCCAGTGAAGAGTCCCTGGCGTAACACATACTGACGATCAGAAAGAAGGTTGTGATAGGAATGGTGCTTTATATATTTGTTAATTGTTTTGTTAAGAATTGAAAAAAAAAAATGAAATACAGGATGTTAAAGCATTTGGGGGCTAGATAGAGGGCAGGGAATGGTCACCCTTCCTAGGGACAGGCTGAATGAAGGCAAACTTCCAGCAAGATAGAAAGGTACAAGTTATAAGACAAAGACAACAGAGTTTCTCTAGGCAGGGTGTAAGAGCAAAAGCACAGATCTTGAGAACAACAGGAGAGACCCCATCAGGCCCAGATGCCTTGTTAGTATTGATGCCGGTGATGGCAGAAAATACGTAAATCGAAATTTTAGTGCCAACCATGGGGAAGTCAGAGGGGGGGAAGTTATGGAGGAACATCGGAATCACTGAAGGTGGAATTGGAGAAGAAAGATGGAGCGAAGAGTTCTGCTTATTCAGTAAATGAAATAGCTACAAAGCCATCAGGAGTGGAAAAGAGGAGGGAAGGACGATGCGATAAAGTTGTTCGAAATGTTTTTGGCAAGGTGCAAGAAGAAGAAGAGGGAAGAATTCGAGTTGGAGAATTCAGAACAATTAGTTCGGTTGAAATTATTTTTAGCAGAGCGAAGAACAGACTTGGCACGATTCAGGGCAGAAACATAATAGAGATGAGATTCAGGGGTGGGTTGGCTCCGGTACCTTTGCAAGCCTTCTTCTTGTTGTGAAAAGCTTTAGAACAAGCGTGATTAAGCATTTTTTCTTTCTGCATTAGTATTTTGAAAGATTGTTAAATGTAGAGGAGGAAAGGGTGGCTAAGATTGTGGCGGATGGAAGGGTGCGAGGAATAAATGTGTTGGGAGAGTTGAATGATTCTTTGATCACGAAGGAGGAAGTGGAGAAGGCAGTAAAGGAGATGAAAACAGGGAAAACTGCAGGTATGGATGGGTGTGCTGTGGAATGCCTGAAGGGTGGTGGATTGTCTATTGTTGACACGTTAGTAAGATTGTTGAATATGTGCTTTGTGAAAGGTATGGTGCAAAGTGACTGGGCAAGTGCTTGTGTGGTCCCATTGTATAAAGGCAAGAGTGTTAAGTATGAATGTACTAGCTTTAGGGGTATAAGTCTGTTGGTAGAGTATGGTAGAGTGTTATTTATGAGAGTTAGAGACGGTACAAAGGGAGTGATTGGTGATGAGCAGTGTGGCTTTAGGAGAGGGAGGGGATGCGTGGATCAGGTGTTCGCAGTGAGACAAGTGTGTGAAAAGCATTTAGTGAAAGGCAAGGATGTGTTTTGGGCATTTATGGATTTAGAGAAAGCGTATGATAGAATTTATAGGTAGGCTTTGTGGACTGTTTTAAGATTGTATGGACTTGTTGGTAGGTTACTTAAAGGGGTGAACAGTTTTTATGTAAATAGTAGAGCGTGTGTAAGAGTGGGAAATGCTGTGAGTGATTGGTTTCCCGTGAGAGTGGGGCTGCGACAGGGATGTGTGATGTCGCCTTGGTTGTTTAATATCTATATGGATGGTGTTGTGAGGGAGGTGAATGCAAGAGTTTTAGGTGGAGGTCTGAGTCTGGTGAATGTTGATGGTAGAGTGTGGAATCTGAAGCAGCTGCTATTTGCAGATGATACTGCACTGGTGGCTGATTCAGAGGAGAGATTGAGACAGTTGGTAGAGTAGTTTGGAAGGGTGTGTGAAAGGAGGAAATTGAAAGTAAATGAGAATAAGAGTAAAGTGAAGACGTATACGAGGTTGATAGATGGTAGGGAGATGAATATAGATTTGAATGGTGAGTTGCTTGAGGAGGTAGAGTGTCTTAAATATTTAGGGTCACATGTTGCTGTGGATGGAAGAATAGATGCAGAAGTGAAGTTTAGAATGAATGAAGTAGGTAAGGTGCTGGGAGGAATGAAAAAAGTGTTTAGAAGTCGTTCGCTTAGAATGGATGTAAAGAGAAGGCTGTATGAAGGTGTTGTGGTACCGACTGCGTTATGTGGGGCTGAAACATGGAATATGGGTGTAGCAGAGAGGAAAAGTTTGAATGTAACGAAGATGAGGTGCCTGAGGAGTATGTGTGGAGTGATGCATATGGATCAAGCGCAAAATGATGAAGTGCGAAGGAGAACTGGAGTTGTTTAGGAGATGGCTGGTAGAGTTGAGCACAGGGTGTTGCGATGGTTTGGGCATATGGAGAGAATGGATAATGAGCGATTGGTGAAAAAGATACCTAGATCTTATGTGAGAGGTGTAAGGCTGAGAAGGAGACAACGAATAGGATGGATGGACAGTGTGAAGAGAGCTCTGGATGCGAGAGGGATGTCTGTTGAGCAAGGAAGAGTGGCTGTGCGTGACAGAAATAAATGGAGATAAATTGTGAATGAATAAATGATAATGCAGCCCTGAGGGGATATTGGGCACTTTTGGTCTGATCAGCTGTCAGGTCAGGTGCGGGTAAAGGGATGGATCTATTATGATGTGGCAGGGGTAAACCAGCTCTGCTGTCGGGCTCTGCTGCGGATGTCACTGATTGCACTGCGCAGTTGACCATTGTGCGGTGTGATGCGGTGAGGATCTGTCCCTTCTCCCCTTTGGGGCTAAGATGCAAATGAATGTGTTTGAATGGATGAGTAAATGGGGAGTGTGTCGTCCTGTCTCGGCTACCTCCCTTTCCTTGGAGGAAGCAGCCTAGGTATATAGATAGATAGCATTAGTCACAGGATATGAGAAAGGAATGTATGCTTCCATGCCAGAAAAAATATCCTCCTTCGTGCATGAGGCACACTCAGATGGTTCTCGGCCTTGGAAGCAATAACCATTCCAGGGAAAGTCAAAGAAGTACTGCCTGAGGGCCACCCAATCAGCAGCCCCACAGTGCCACGGCTGCCGCTTCTTTGTTGGGTCCACAGGCTCTACAGGAGTGATAGGACAGGTTAAGGTGATAAGGTTATGATCGGAGGAGCCCATCGGAGAGAAAAGATTAGGAGCAGAAGCAGAAGGATTAGTTTTAAGGAAGATGTCAGACATTTTGGAACTCTCTCCAAGGCGGTCAGGGATACGGGCAGGGTGGTGTATAATGCTGTTCTAGGTCATTAAGGATAGAAAAGATGTAGGTTTGTTCACCAGGTGGATCAGTGAAAGGAGAGGAGAGCCCAAGCTTGCGGTAAACATGGAAATCACATAAAATGGAGATTTCAGAGAAAGGGGGAATTAATAGAATATGTTCCATCTTGGAAGTAAGATAGTCGAAGAGTTTTTCATATTCAGTAGAATTAAGGAGAAGTAAAAAGCACAGATACATTTAGTCAGTTAATGGCAGGATACTGCAGCTGAAGCCAGAGAGTAGTGAATTCAGAGTATTCAAGATCAGGAACACGAGAGCAAGATATGTTGCTGCATACATATACACAGCTGTTACCTCTGACTTTGAAATGAGTATAGAGAAAGTAGGAGGATACAGAGAAGGGTTTGCTATCAGTTGCCTCAGACAGTTGATCTATGTGAGGAAGAGAAGGTGAAGTTTAGAGGAGGGCAGGTGTTGCGCAACAGAAAGAAAGAGGAAAGGCCACGAATGTTGCAGAAATGAAGTGAGTCAGACAGTGGTTCCATGCATCCCGCTTGGTAGGTCACAGGGAGAGGGGCGGATGATGTGGGCCATTATGATATCCCTCCCTAGGGACTCCGAGGCTTTGTGTTGCGATGCCATTTTTTACCAAATTTTGAAAAAAGAAGCGTAGCGTGTAATGTGCATGTAGCTTGGTGCTGATAGAGGAACTTGTATTGGAGAGCAAGCTGGCCTACTCTCTGTGTTATTGAAACACCGAAAAGGTTCAGCAAAGGCGGATGTTTAGAAACTAGTCCCGAGGGCTAATGTAACGGGAGCTTCAGCTCTCTCTGTCATCAGCTTTCCATCCATCTTTGGATTGTTCGTCTGGTGCTACAGTCTACTTCCTCAGTTCCTTCCCTATCCCCCCTAAGATGGAAAGCGAACTGCAAGAAAATGTCAGCTTCAGCCTATAGGCCACGGGGCTCACAACCAGATTAACCTGGAGCGACCACCACCGCTACTACATCCACACCACCATCACAACAACAACAACAACATCTACAACACAAACATCTAAACAATAACAACAACTATAACAATAAAAACAAAACAATAATAACAACAACTGCAACAAAAACATCTACGACTCAAACATCTAGAACAGTAAGAACTATAATAACAAAAACAATAACAACAATAACGACTGCTACTTCTACTACTACTACTACTACTACTACTACTATCACTTCTACTACAGCCATTACTGCTACTACTACTACTACTATTATTACTACTACTACTGCTACTACTACTATTACCACTACGACTACTACCACTACTACTACAAGAGGTTTCCCTGAGCTGGATAGAGTCTTGCGCGGTTGTAGGACTGGAATAAAAGATGTCAGTGTACCAAATGGGCTAATGAGTGCAGCAGCATAAGAGGATTGAGAAACAGCGGTCATGAGTGGGTTATCAAAGGTACTGATAATGAGGGCAGCGATTCAGTACAGATGAAAATTGGCTGTCATGCGAGGTATTGATATTAGGTGAAATGGTAACTGGCTGTCTCACATCATCCTTTGCGACGTGTATACTCAAGGCGAGATTACCATGGTATATAACAATAAATAATGGATTTACAGTTTACATCTCTGGTGACATTACTTAACAAGCACAAAAGTACAAGACGTGGGAGTTTCAGGGTCCATCGCTTAATGTCCTTAGTGTGATGTGGTGTGGGTGATTTTGTATGGTGTGGTGTAGGAAGAAGGTATTCTGTATGGTGTAGTGTGAGAAGAAGGTATGCTGTGTGGTGTGTTGTGAGAAGGTGTGCTGTGTGGTGTGGTGTGAGAAGAAGGTATGCTGTGTGGTGTGAGAAGAAGGTAGGCTGTGTGGTGTGGTGTGGTGTGAGTAGAAGGTATGCTGTGTGGTGTGGTGTGGTGTGGTGTGAGAAGATGGTATGCTGTGTGGTGTGGTGTGGTGTGAGAAGATGGTATGCTGTGTGGTGTGGTGTGAAAAGAAAGTATACTGTGTGGTGTGGTGTGAGAAGAAAGTATACTGTGTGGTGTGGTGTGAAAAGAAAGTATGCTGTGTGGTGTGGTGTTGTGTGAAAAGAAAGTATACTGTGTGGTGTGGTGTGAGAAAAAGGTATGCTGTGTGGTGTGCTGTGGTGTGGTGTGAGAAGATGGTATGCTGTGTCGTGTGGTGTGGTGTGAGAAGATGGTATGCTGTGTGGTGTGGTGTGAGAAAGTATGCTGTGTCGTGTGGTGTGAGAAAAAAGTGTCCTGTGTGGTGTGGTGTGGTGTGAGAAGAAAGTATGCTGTGTGGTGTAGTGAGAGATGGTGTGCTGTGTGCTGTGGTGGGAGAAGATGGTATAATGTGTGGTGTGAGAAGAAGGTATGCTGTGTGGTGTGGTGTGAGTTGAAGGTGTTGTGTGGTGTGGTGTGAGTTGAAGGTATGTTGTGTGGTGTGGTGTGAGTTGAAGGTATGCTGTGTGGTGTGGTGTGGTGTGAGAAGATGGTATGCTGTGTGGTGTGGTGTGGTGTGAAAAGAAGGTATTCTGTGAAGTGTGGTGTGGTGTGAGAAGAAAGTATGCTGTGTGGTGTGGTGTGGTGTGAAAAGAAAGTATTCTGTGTGGTGTGGTGTGGTGTGAGAAAAAGGTATCCTGTGTGGCGTGCTGTGGTGTGAGAAGGTGTGTCGTGTGATGTTGTGTTGAGTGATTTGATAAGGAGGTATGCTGTGTGGTGTGGTGTGGTGTGAGAAGAGGGTATGCTGTGTCAGTGGCAGATCCAAGGGGTGTGGAGGGGTGGCCGCCCCCCTCCTTCAGCTATGAATGGAGCCCCTAAGAGCTGATTATTAACAAATATCAATGTCAGTAGTAATAAAAAGCTATAATAATAATAATTATAATAATGAAAATAAAAATAATAATAGGAATAATAATAATGATAATAATAATAATAATGATAATAATGATAATAATAATAATATTATTATTATTATTATTTTTTCTTATTTTTATTCTTATTCTTATTCTTATTATTATTATTATTATTATTATTTATTATTCTTATTTCACTCTCATCTTAAATGTCAGGACCAACTTGCTTGGCCCCAGGCTCCTGCACTCCTCATGTGGCAACGTAGGATTGGATGATGGATGGATGGGTGGATTATTATTATTATTATTACTATTATTATTATTATTATTATTATTATTACTATTATTAGCCACAAAAGTACCACAACTTGCCCCCAAAATGCTTTCAAAATGCTAGTGAAATGTTAAAAAGCGTTTTGCGGCCGGGGCTCCGTCCCGGACCCCGCTAGGGGGTTGTGTGGTGTGGCGTGAGAAGAAGGTATGTTGTGTGGTGTGAGAAGGTATGTTGTATGGTGTGGTGTGAGAAGAAGGTATGCTGTGTGGTGTGGTGTGAGAAGATGGTATGCTGTGTGGTGTGGTGTGAGAAGGTATGTTGTGTGGTGTGGTGTGAGAAGAAGGTATGCTGTGTGGTGTGGTGCGAGAAGAAGGTATGCTGTGTGGTGTGGTGTGAGAAGGTATGTTGTGTGGTGTGGTGTGAGAAGGTATGTTGTGTGGTGTGGTGTGAGAAGAAGGTATGCTGTATGGTGTGGTGTGAGAAGGTATGTTGTGTGGTGTGGTGTGAGAAGAAGGTATGCTGTGTGGTGTGGTGTGAGAAGGTATGTTGTGTGGTGTGGTGTGAGAAGAAGGTATGCTGTGTGGTGTGGTGTGAGAAGAAGGTATGCTGTGTGGTGTGGTGTGAGAAGGTATGTTGTGTGGTGTGGTGTGAGAAGAAGGTATGCTGTA